>NC_063050.1:45696263-45996263 GCF_018812025.1 Megalobrama amblycephala
GATGCATTTATAAACCTGTTTTCACTGAAACAGTTTAAGCGAAGAAATGAAGATAGAAATATTGTAATGTCGTATTGTAAAATAATTTTTCATTTACAGTAGTAGTATATTTCTGTCTTGGCAATAATTCTAATAATAGTCATCTAAAAGTATTAGTTATTATTATTATTATTTTTATTTATTATTAAACAGCATAAAGTTTCATAAATTACTTTTGAAAACAGGTTAAACCGAAGATGTTCTTGTGTTTTAAAATTCTGTTTTTCTTCAAGATGAGATCAGTATGATGGATCCTGATGCCATTGATCCTGATGAAAGTGTTTCTCAGGATGTTGTTCCTGCTGGAGCTGCGCAGGCGTCTCCAGTAATGCTGGTATGTGTTAACGAACAGGTTTATGTTTATTATTATTTTAGATTATTGCCATAAATACAATGCATAGATACAATTATATATTTATAGTTCAACTTAACATTTGTATTTTCACAAAAGAAAAATGGTTTTAAGCCAGTTATTTATATCTATTGCTGTAGTGTGTCAGTAGGAAATATCAGTTTATATTTCCAAACATTCCTTTTGCCATTAATTGTAATAATTAATGAGCAATAATCAGTTATTATATACAGAGATTTTTGCACTTATATAGTGCAACTTTTCTATAAGAATATTATTGGAATCAGGGTTGCACCAACATTGTAAATCTGGTTGATACAAATGAGTTTATCATTTTCGTTGGTAAAACACTTGGAAATGTTTAAAGGGATAGTTCACCCAAAAATGAAAATTTGATCTTTATCTGCTTACCCCCAGCGCATCCAAGATGTAGGTGACTTTGTTTCTTCAGTCGAACACAAATGATGATTTTTAACTCCAACCATTGCCGTCTGACAGCTGTATAATGGGTGTCAATGGGAGCACAATTTATGAGTCAAAAAACATGCACAGACAAATCCAAATTAAACCCTGCGGCTCGTGACGACACATTGATGTCCTAAGACACGAAACTATCGGTTTGTGCGAGAAACCGAACAGTATTTATATAATTTTTTACCTCTAATACACCATGTCCAACTGCGTTCAGCACTCGGTTAGTGATGTCTGATCGCGCTCTGACAACAGCAGTGATGTCTCGAGCATATACTTCAATGAGTGCCAGACATTACTTCCGCTGTCAGACCGCGATCAGACCTCACTGGTGTATTAGAGGTAAAAAATTATATAAATACTGTTCGGTTTCTCGCACAAACCGATCTTTTCGTGTCTTAGGACATAAATGTGCCGTCACGAGCTGCAGGGTTTCATTTGAATTTGTCTATGTATATGTTTTGACTCTTATAAATTGTGTTTCCATTGACACCCATTATACAGCTGTCAGACTGTTGGAGTTAAAAATCATCATTTGTGTTCGACTGAAGAAACAAAGTCACCTACATCTTGGCTGCGCTGGGGGTAAGCAGATAAACATCACATTTTCATTTTTGGGTGAACTATCCCTTTAACAGGCTGATAACATTTAATCTCCAGAATAATATTTTGTGTCATTTTGAAATTTTATTTTTAGATATCAGGTGTATAACCAGTTTTAAGTTCTAGGTATTTGAGAGTTAAATCTTAGTTTTCTGATCAGTATATAACTGATTTCTTGCAGATGTTCAGAAGATGCCCATTTGGAAAACTGCTGAGTTTGTCAAGGTACCTGAGGTTTAAATTAGAGTACGACCATCATTGTAAGTACATGAGCTTTCAAAAAGTGGGAGCTTAATAAAGTATGTATTCATCTGTACAGAGAATGTGAGTTCGGCAGAAATTAAAAAACGGAAAGGAAAAGGACAATACGGAAAGGACAAAAGGTTTGCTGGTCAGATGCTGAAGTTACAGCTGTAATTGATCATTTTAAGGCACATATAACCAAAGGAAAATTGTGGACAAAACACAAGAGATTTTGTAAGAAATCAAGGAATTAGCTTGAAAAGAAAAGCACAAAATAAGTGATGTTACATTGTGTCTCATTTGATGCTGTTCTGTAAGGATTATTATTTTAGTTGTTGGTTATGTTAGTTTCATTCTAGAGCATGAATATACTAAGACTTCACTCTGTAAATCTCTAAAGTTTAACTGTTCTTTAAAGCAGTAGTTTGTCACAAAAACATGACAACTTAATATTCAACATTATTATTGATCTGACTGCATTGACACTATTGTATGAGAACTGAACTGAGCTGGACGATGACATGACTGTTGTCTCCAGATCTGCTGCTGCTGTATAGATGAAGTGAACTAAATTAATAACTGATGAGTTTTACAACATAATTGAATCAACACTGAACTGACTCGGGCTGAACAATGACACGATACTCTTCTAGAGCTGCTGTACAGCCCAAACAATCTTTGTTGAACAATGTTCCTGTTATGAGGGCTGCTTTGAAACAATATGTAGTTTAAAAAGCGCTTTATAAATAAAGGTGACTTGACTCAACAATTCTGTTCACATTTTTTCAAAGTTTTGAATGGTTGCCATTTCAATATGTCAAAACAGTAATGATGCTGTATGCTTTCTGATTACACAGATTACACAGTTGTGCATGTGTTATTGACCTAGTTTTTTAGTTGTGGATTTCATTTTCCCCTTAAAATGGCATGCCATGATGGTATTACATGGTTAAAACCGGAAAAACTCAATGTTTATGTTGTTATTTTAAGTCATAATTAAAGTACTTCTAATACACACTGGTCCCTGTAATGTTGGAGTGTGTCAGTTGTGTATTGTATTGAGGATCAGGTACTCATTAATCACCTCAGTCTTGCTAATACACCATATCGTCAGGTTTGTGTGTTGTGTGTGGTCATGAACCATTAAACACATCCGTCCTTATAATGTTGGAGTGTGTCAGGTGTGTATTGTGTTTAAGATCAGGTACTCATTAATCACCTCAGTCTTAGTAATACACCATGTCGTCAGGTTTGTGTGTTGTGTGTGGTCATGTACCATTAAACACACTAGTCCCTGTAATGTTGGAGTGTGTCAGGTGTGTATTGTATTGAGGAACCGGTACTCATTAATCACCTCAGTCTTAGTAATACACCATATCGTCAGGTTTGTGTGTTGTGTGTGGTCATGTACCTGTAAAACACACTAGTCCCTGTAATCCAGAGAAATGACATGTTTTGTGTATTGTACAATAGGTGTCCTCATAAATCAGGTTGTACCCAAAAATCACAATTATGTCATAGGCGGGAACATTTTAAGATGGGCGGGAATGTCCTTGTATACCACTGATATATCAGGTTGTCATATTTTCCGTTCTGTTGTGTGTAAAGAAACTTTAAAGCCAGATTTGTGATCTGCAGATCAAAACAAAATTTTTGATAATTTTATCATCACTGTAGGGCATCGGGAAAGGTGTGTCCCCCTAAACCACAATCCTACTGGTTTGAGCATCAAAGTCCTCGTAAACCACAAAAACCAGTATGTGTGTGTGTGTGTGTGTGTGTGTGTGTGTGTGTGTGTGTGAGAAAGAGAGAGAGGTTGCTTGGTTAAATTGATGGTGCTGCATCAATCAGGGGGCGTGACTAAATAGACCCTTTCCCATGAGCCTGACAGATAAAAGGGAGGAAAGCTGTGCATGTTGTGTTTGTGTGTGAACGAGTGTGTTTTTGAGGAGAAAGGTTACAGGACAAATTTTAGTGGGGTAGATACTGACTGTGTACACTGAGCCAAAGGCACATGGTCCTTTAAAGAAGGAGGAAGATGCACACTGTTAATTGAACATGCCATACAAAAAAATTCAGTCATTGTTTAGGATACTCACCCATAATTGTTCCAAATCCGACCTTCTTTTCTCCAGCTGAACACAAAAGGGAACATTTCAAAATAAGGTCCCATAATATAACACAAGCATACAATGACAGTGACCACAATGTGACAAGGTTAAAAAACAGAAAAAGAAACAGTATAGTTATAGCAACAGATGAACAGATAAAGAACGTAAGACAAAAGTATTCTCTCTCTTTTTTTTAAATTGAGCTGTTTCTTTAAATCTCATTGTTGGCCCTCAGACAGTGATAGCCATTCAGCTCTGATCATTATCATATAATTTAATCGCTCTCTTCCTCTCTATCTCTGTCATTTCAGCCATAATTTTGGTGACAATCTTACAATTAAAAGTCTGTGATACGATACATTACTCCCTAAGGGTGTCAGCAAAACCAGAGCAGATGTCTAATTTGGGCTCCATTCTAACCCACATCAGTCAGTGGGTAATTGGTCGTTCTTTACTTATTTTGCACAGTCATTTTTAAGGACTGCAATGACTAAATTTATACTCAGTTATTTGTGAGGTAAAACTTATTATATAACTTGATTCCCCTCCTACCAGTTCCTGGCTCCGTCTAACCTGGAATCTGCTAGATTTGCGTTTGTCGCCCAGAACCTTAATCACTAGTTCACCAACAGTTTACGCCTGGAGATGTGCCTTCCTGCTGAGATTAGTTCCAACTGTAATTAAACACAACTGAAACAACAAATTCAGCAGGTGTGTTGACTGGGGCTGGAACTAAACCCTTCCAGAAGGTAAATATCCAGGGAAAGGATTGAGCTAGAGTAAGGGCGCTCTTCGTTTTTCAGCATGATAGTGTAATGTAGCGTAATGCATCCAGATGGTTTCTATTATTTCTATTTCTATTATTTCTATGTGGATTCTCATTAGATTATCATTACTGTAATACAATGATTTGTTTCATTAGGGCAGTACAAAAATACTACTATACTGTATGTTATAATTTATATAATATATATTTTCTGCATTACAGTAATTAGGGTAATAATTATTATTTTGCATTACATTAATGATAAATGAGGGGGAGGGGTCAAAAGTATTAGGATTATAAAGATTCATAGAAGAGATTAATACTTCTATTCAGCAAGTATGCAGTTAACTGATCAAAAGGTGACAGTAAAGACTTTTTGCTGTTCGTTTTAATTTTCTATCAAAGAATCCTGAAAAAAATTGTATCACTGTTTCCATAAAATATTAAGCAGCACAACTGCTTATATTAATTGCTTATATTGCTTATTGCTTATATTATACTGCAAGTATATTAGAATGATTTCTGAAAGATAAAATGAAAGTAAAGACTGGAGTAATGATGCTAAAAATTCAGCTTCGCCATCATAAATTACATTTTAAAAATATATATGAAAATATAAAACATATTTTACATGTATTGTAATAACATTTCACAATATCACTGTTTTGCTGTATTTTTGATCAAATTAATGCAGACTTAGTGAGCATAAGAAAAAATTGTAATTGCCACAAACTTTTCAAAGTAAGACAGTTTCAAGTACTGCGTATCAATATATTAACCCTCTGGGCCTAAGGGTCACACTTGGCTTCCCCTAAAAGCTTCCTGATATGCAGTAAGATGAAATGATTTGAGAGTTTTCTTTACTAATTAACTTTATCTTGTGTCAACTGTGATGCATTTTCAAAGAAATTAGATTGCAAATACTCCTGCCAC
This sequence comes from Megalobrama amblycephala, assembly GCF_018812025.1. Lineage (NCBI taxonomy): Eukaryota > Metazoa > Chordata > Actinopteri > Cypriniformes > Xenocyprididae > Megalobrama > Megalobrama amblycephala. The sequence continues at coordinate 45,701,782 of NC_063050.1, forward strand.
TCTGTCAAATTAAGTATTTTCTGATACTATGCAATATTTTTTTCCACATTTCCACATTGACAATAATACACCATTTTTTCTCATTTTTTTCGAATAATATTTTTTAATTATTTTTCAATTAAAGCAGTATATCATGTTAAAACAGAGACAAGCCATTTAAAGGGTTAGTTCACCCAAAAATGAAAATTCTGTCATTTATTACTCACCCTCATGTCGTTCTAAACCTGTAAGACCTTCATTAATCTTCGGAACACACAAATTGAGATATTTTTGCTGAAATCCAATAGCTCCATGACTCCTGCATAGGGAGCAATGACATTTGCTCTCCCTCAAAATCCATAAAGGTTCTAAAAACATATTTAAATCGGTTCATGTAAGTACAGTGGTTCAATATTAATATTATAAAGTGACGAGAATATTTTTGACTTATTTTATTATCGGATTATGGCCGATTTCAAAACACTGCTTCAGGAAGCTTCTGAGCATAATGAATCAGCGTGTTGGATCAGCGGTTCGGAGCGCCAAAGTCACGTGATTTCAGCAGTTTGGCAGTTTGACACACGATCCGAATCATGATTCGATACGCTGATTCATTATGCACCAAAAATATTCTCGTCGCTATAATATTAATATTGAACCACTGTACTCACATGAACTGATTTAAATATGTTTTTAGTACATTAATGGATCTTGAGAGAGGAAGTGTCATTGCTGGCTATGCAGGCCTCACTGAGTCATCGGATTTCAACTAAAATATGTTAATTTGTGTTCCGAAGATTAACGAAGGTCTTACGGGTGTGGAACAGCATGAGTGTGAGTAATAAATGACATTATTTTCATTTTTGGGTGAACTAACCCTTTAAAATCCAATTTTGTGAAAGTAGATTAGTGCCATCTGGTGGGAGTAAAAAAAAGAACTTTTGTAATGCCATTGTGTAACCACTAGATTCCTATATATTTCAATATATTCAATATAAAGTGGCTTATAAATTATATAGTGTTTTTAGACATAAATACTTATTTTTTATTAAGCTGTGGATTTGGATTTACACTCAAACATTCTCAAAGACTACTTTTTGTCAAGATTTAAATTTTTTTTTTTTTTTAAATGTTGATTTCAAGTGTCAGTTTTTGCATTCATTTTACTACAGTTAAGCCTGAACACAGAGGAGAATTTTTTTGTTACATATATACAAAAAATATTAAATTTCAACATGTAAAAGTTTTCAGTCATTTTTGACCGAAGATGCCCATTTCAATGAGAGACAAAAAGTCACTGGAACCGTATACACTGCCATCATTTAAGACTGCTAAGGCCAAAATAACATGATATACTAGAAAGAAATATTCTGAAATACAAAAGTCAGCCAGAGACATTATTATTTCATCAGACAGTATTTCTCAATTTGAACTAAATGCTTCCTGATATGCAGTAAGATGAAATGATTTGAGAGTTCTTTACTAATTAACTTTATCTTGTGTCAACTGTGATGCATTTTCAAAGAAATTAGATTGCAAATACTCCTGCCACTCTGTCAAATTAAGTACTGCTGATGTGAACACTGACCCCAAACACTAAAGGTATCGCAAGTGAGTATACTTATGTCCATGTGTAAGATTGATGCTAATGGTTAGTGCATGTGTGTGTGTTAATGGGTAGCACCAGTGGGTGTTTAAGTAAATGATTCACTTTGTTAAGTGTGTCTAGGGATGTTTTTTAGACTCTGACAGTCACATTAGGTTAGTTAGATTACACGTCCAAATGCTCTGATTATACGTCTAAGCATGTGTATGTGAGTGAGTGTGTGTGTGTGTGTGTTTGTCTCTATGAGCAGGTGCATGTGTAAGTCTCTGAAACCACAGCAAGCAGCAGGGTTTGTGTGACTTCAGGGATGTGTTTCCTCTGCCTTGTTGTTTTCATGTAGGTGCAAGTTTGCTTCATTAAACTGATGTGTTTAATGATCAATTCAAACACGGAGCTGACTGACCGGAACACCTTGTGTCTTTTTAGCCTCTTTGTCTTGTCGTGTTAGTCTGTGTGTAGTGTGTGTGAAGGCAGGACATGGAGTCTAACTCTACCACTAAATCTTTCGCCCTTTCCCAGTCTTTCAGCGTATCTGATATCATTGTAATCGGAGCATATTTTTTATTGAACGTCGCAGTTGGAATATGGGTGAGACGCATTCATGTATTGCATAATTATGTGTGTGTGTGTTAACTGTAACAAACATTATTATTATTTTAATATTTGTTATCACTTACCATTAGGTTCCATTTGTTAACATTAGTTAACTACATTAGGTAACATGACCTAACAATGAAATATACTTCTAAAGCATTTATTAATCTTGGTTAATGCCAATTTCAACATTTACTAATACGTTATTAAAATTGAAAGTTGCATCTGTCAATATTATTGATATATCACCTGATATGAACTAACAGTGAACAGTTGTATTTGAATTAGGCCTAATTAATTTTAACAAACTTTATTAAATACTGTAACAAAAGTTTTGCTCGTCATTAGTTAATGTTAGTTAATGCATTGTTAACATATTTTCTGTTGTCACATTGTTATTTATTTTTAAAAAAAAGAGATCTCAATTGTGTTTAAGAACATGTGAATGTAAACTGTGGAATCAGAAAGAAAACTTTACTTAAAATATAACATTATTCTAACATTATCTGAGATGTTTGAGTGGGTAATACAACATCTGAAGTTCGGATAAACTATTATGTGTTTCAGTCATCTTGCAGAGTGAGTCGAAACACACTAAGTGGATATTTTCTGGCTGGCAGAGACATGGCTTGGTGGCCGGTAAGTGATAATTAATGTAAACTGACCCAACTGAAGTAATAAACATACATTTACCAGAATTAACTATGGTTATAGACTGATAATAAGCAGATAAATTACAAATAATCATTTTTTTGTTTGTTTTTTTACAACCTTTATAACCTAAAAAAAAAAAAAAACTTTATTTTTAAGCAGTACAATAATGTAAACTATATGGTTGATATGATAAAAGTGACCTCAATAAAAGTGACCTCAAGTTAACCTCAAGAGTAAAAATCGAATATATACTTAGAAAAGAATCTTTTACATTATAAAAGTAATACACAACCAATAAATGATTATTTAAAAAAAAAAAAATAGAGGCACAACATGCATGTTATGCATTATTGCGTAAAATTAAATCACTTTGCACTAATGTACAACTATATAGCTATGTATACACACACACACACACACGTTCACATGATCCTTCAGAAATCATTTCAAGGGTACGTTTACACAACAACAATTTTCACAACAAAACCCGCCAAATTGCTTCTCAAAACTAGCCTAATCGCATTTCAGGGGGGTCTCATGGTAAAAATCGCTTTCCAGGGGGTAAAATTCACATTTTTGGTGGGGCTCCTCTGGTAAAATTAACATTCCAGGGGGTAAATATCACATTATTTTGGGTCGATTCAACCCGAGGACATGAAAAACAACCCGCGGCAAAAGTGTAAAAGTAGCCCATTTCTGCGGGAAAACCGCGGACTTAGCAACACTGCCTGCCAGGCCAGTAGATGGCGATGTCACTTTGTAAAGAAACACAACACACCTATAGACTGAGAACGTAAATTGCATGTGCATGACATCAACATTTTCACAAATTCAGGTTTTTGTAATGATGACAGCATCATAACCTGCACTTTGAATCCTTTTTCAGAACGGCCAAAAAGTTTTTAGTTGAAAACGTAAACGACCCGTCTGGTAAACGACCCCTAATATGCTGATTTGCAGCTTAAGAAACATTTTTAGGGGCAGTTTACACAACACCATTTTCAACTAGTCTAAAAACAGGAAACTTTTTATGCATTTTGGCTGTGCAGTTACTCAACAATGGTGTTTTGGTGGCCTGAAAACAAACTTTTGAATGTGGATTTCAAAGTGCAAGTTTTTGAAAACGATACCATTATCATCTTCGTGTAAACTACTAAAGAAGAAATGTGAATTTGTGAAAACGGTGACATCGTATGCATGTGTATTACATGTTCAGTCTATAGGCGTGTAGTGTTTCTTTCTTTACAAAGTGGCATCGGCAACTACTGGCCTGACATGCATACTACAACATTTTTAGCTGCTTTTGTGGATCCATGTGAAAGAGGATGGTTTTGAAAATGTTGTCTGTATGCGAAAAAAGCAAAGGAAAAACTTTTCCATTTCAGTACATTGTTGTCATGTAAATGTGCACCTTATTATTATCAGCGTTGTGCCATTCAAAAATTTGGGGTAACAAAATGTAATAATTTAGTAATAAATTATGTAATACTTGTATTCAGCAAGAATGCATTAAATTGACAGTAAATACATTTATTATGTTACAAAGGATAAGTTCATGCAGCTGGAGAGCCACTGTGATTAAAGCAAAAGACAGACAAACCAAATATATTAGGCATTAAAATTAATGTTAATTAAACATTTTGCTCATATTCTTATGTTTAATTTTATCAATACATATTGTTATGTAAAAAGCAGTTTAACTAGTGGTTTGAGACATTTAGACCATGCTATAATAAGAGAAGGCATATATTTTTAGGTGCTCAGTTGTAGTGACTTTCATTAGTCCTGCATAGTGACAAATACATTTTTAAAATATTAACATTGCATGTAGTATCTCAATTAAAATGAGGTCACAAAAAAAGAGGTCATACAAATATAGGCCTGCATATAATTATTCTACATATGAGAGATGTATAATAATTATATATACACACAAACACACACAAAAGTTTGATTAAAATGGTTTAAACTTGCATGTCACACTGCAGACACTGCCTGACATGTCATGTCAACTATCTTGCAAATATTAAGTGTGAAGCTTATTGTTGTAAATCAAGTTGTTTTACATTGTCCATGCTGAGAATTGCACTAATATGTATTTTGAATGGGTGCAGATTGGTGCATCTCTGTTTGCCAGCAGTGAGGGTTCAGGACTGTTCATCGGTCTGGCTGGGACAGGAGCAGCAGGAGGGATCGCTGTCGCTGGATTTGAATGGAATGTGAGTGACATCATTTTTTAATGCCTCGTTTCCTATTTACTCTAAACAAATGCAAAATATTTATTAGTCATAATTCGTTATTGATCATTACTTTTAACACAAAAAATTTAGCAGTTCATATAAATGCACCAGCATTTGATCAGCACTAGGGGGAGAAAAAGACCAGCTTCTGTCTTAAATCAACATTATGGGTGCTGAAAATTCTATTAGTTATTGTCTAGACTCTAGACTGTCAGTAAAAATATTTAAAGATTCTTACAACAAGATAAATGTACCTGAGGAATAAAAGAGGAATACAAATAAATAAGACATGATTTTCAAAGAATTTGTCTTGAATAGTATTTTGTCTTTTTATTTGTACATGTTGTCCAAATTTGTAGAGCTGTATAAAAGTGAAATTTAAAAATGAGTAAATTAAATAAAACCTGATGCATCTGAATATATTTAGACAAAAAAAAAAAAAAAAGACTTTGACCAAAATGACACTTTAATTGCACTTAAAGCTATAGTTCACCCAAAAATGAAAGCTCTGTCATTATTCATTCATCTTCATGTCGTTCCAAACCTGTATGATTTACTTTCTTCTGTAAAATATTTCTCAGTGTTTTTCCCCCCATACAATGAAAGTCAATGGGGTCCAATGTCATTTTGGACCCCATTAACTTTCATTATCTGGATTTAAACAGTTGAAATTTTATTCAACATATCCTCTTTTGTGTTTTGTGAAAGAAAGAAAGTCATACAGGTTTGGATCGACATGAGGGCGAATAAATTATGTCAAAATTTTCATTTTTGAGTGAACTAACCCTTTAAGCTGTTTGATTGTCATTAGATTATAAAATATCATACCAAATGGCATTTATTTTAAAGAAAGATAGCACAAATACTCTTTACAAGCAAAACATTTACAAATCTAATAATAAAATTTATTATTTAACCTCATGCCGTTTCACACCCGTACGACCTTCGTTAATCTTCAGAACACAAATTAAGATATCCGATAGCTCCGTGAGGCCTCCATAGGGAGCAATGGACACTTCCTCTCTCAAGATCCATAAAGGTACTAAAAACATATTTAAATCAGTTCATGTGAGTACAGTGGTTCAATATTAATATTATAAAGCGACGAGAATATTTTTGGAGCGCCAAAAAACAAAACCAAAATAACGACTTATTTAGTGATGGCCAATTTCAAAACACTGCTTCAGGAAGATTCGGAGCACAAATGAATCAGTGTGTCGAATCATGATTCAGATCGCGCGTCAAACTGCTAACGGCTGAAATCACGTGACATTGGCGCTCCGAACAGCAGATTCGACACACTGATTCATCTGTGCTCCGAATCTTCCTGAAGCAGTGTTTTGAAATCGGCCATCACTAAATAAGTCGTTATTTAGTTTTTTTTTTGGCGCTCCAAAAATATTCTCGTCGCTTTATAATATTAATATTGAACCACTGTACTCACATGAACCGATTTAAATATGTTTTTAGTACCTTTATGGATCTTGAGAGAGGAAGTGTCATTGCTCCCTATGTAACACAGGCCTCACAGAGCTATCGGATTTCAACTAAAATATCTTAATTTGTGTTCTGAAGATTAACGAAGGTCTTACGGGTGTGGAACGACACGAGGGTAAGTAATAAATGACAGAATTTTGGGTGAACTAACCCTTTAATACCTTTTAGGGCCACTGTACAGTCCAAAACACAATGTAATATCTCATGCAGTTTTGCTCCTCAAGTAAACTGATCTTGTTGTAAAATGAGATGTTTTACTGGAAAATAAATAAATGCTGAAGAAGAAATTGGTTTTTCACAGTGCTCTAACACTTTTTTTCTCTGTTAGGCAACTTATGTCCTGTTGGCTCTTGCCTGGGTCTTTGTCCCAGTTTATGTATCTTCTGGGGTGAGTTTTAGACGAACATTGAATTACTGTTCATACTGATGTGCCAGCTGAGCTATACAGTATGTGAATTAATAATTCAGAACTTATTTAATGCTGCCACATGTAGACTCACAGTCTCTTTCTCTCACACACAAACTCACCACATGTGCTACTTTCCCAGATTTGCCTGTAAATTTGCTTAGATCGTGCCATTCCCTCTGCACTTCCTCCCTCTCTCTCTCTCTCTCTCTCTCTCTCTCTCAGATTGTCACAATGCCAGAGTATCTGGGTCGGCGGTTTGGAGGAGAGCGAATTCGCATGTACTTGTCAGCTCTCAGTTTGATGCTGTCTGTGTTTACCAAGATCTCAGTGAGCATGAAATCTCACATACATTCACTCATGTTTTTTGCTGTCTCATTTTCACAAAGCTAGAAGTCAAACATTAATCTACAAAGGCTTCACTTATTGAGTCCTGTATTGCTGTGCTGGCATGTTTCTGCACCCAAGGAATTTGTTGTGAAAGAGAATGTAGTTTAGCTGTTTCAACATCTGTTTTTCACTGTAGGCATAAAAACACTCACACCCAAATGTTCGTGCTGCCTTGTTGGCTTGCTAATAAACCATTAATGCTAGGTGGGCCTATCAAACTTTGGCACTTAACAAGCATTATTTGTCATAAGAATATTAAGTGTGTGTATTAAATGATATTAAGAGTATTAAGTGTTAAAACTACCATTCAAAAGTTTGGGGTCAGTAAGATCTTTTTTAAAGGAATTATTTTTTTATTTTTTTATTTAACAAGGACATATTAAATTGATCGAAAGTGATGGTAAAGACATTATAATGTTACAAAAGTCTTCTATTTTAAATAAATGCTGTTCTTTTGAACTTTCTGTTCATCAAAGAATCCTTAAAAACATACATTTAAGCACTACAACTGTTTTCAACATTAATGATAATAGGAAATATTTCTTGAGCAGCAAATCAGCATATTAGAATGATTTCTGAAGGATCATGTGACACTGAAGACTGGAGAAATTATGCTGAAAATTCAGCTTTGATCACAGGAATAAATTATATTTTAACAATAGAAATAGTTATTTCTCATTTTCCACTATAAAAAAAAAATTAAATCAAATAAATGCAGCCTTTATGAGCATTAGAAACTTCTTTCAATTACATTTTAAAAAATCGTACCGACCAAACTTTAGAATGGTGTCGCCCAACACAAGATTTAAAAAAAAAAAAAAAAAAAAAAACATTCACTGTTCCATTAACATAAAAAACCTTAGCAATTACCCACAACACCCTAGCAATTGCATTGTAACATGCTAAAAAAACTATTTAGAACATGTTAGCAAATGCACAGAAACATCTTGGCACCACATACTACACCCTAACGTCATGGCAACAGGATTTGTGTGCTAGCAAGAACCACTTAGAAAGAAAAAGATCTATTTAATATTTCAACCATTCATCATAGACAGCAATATGATTAAATGGAGAGCAAACTGAGACATTTGCTTAAGTCCTCTTTTCAGAAGAGATCTTAAACCTGACAAGATACCCGACAAGAAAGTCTACAAATAAAAAGTCAGATCTCAAATATTTCTCATCAGATTTTTCCTTGCACATTTATGTTTTGTACTCTTAATGTATGTCAACAACAGTTTTACTTTATTAACAGAAGTACTGTTGTTTTAGGATAAAAACAAAGTTGATACTCAAATGCTATAGCTGAAAACACTTCACAATTAAGCCTCCTATATCTAAGAATGAGCAACCTGTGGTCTTTCTGTACCGTTTGCAGACGGATCTGTACTCTGGAGCTCTGTTTATCCAGGTTTGTTTGGGCTGGAATCTCTACCTCTCCACTGTGCTCATGCTGGTCGTCACTGCCCTCTACACTATTGCAGGTTTGTATTTTCGTTCAAAAATGTGGGGTCATTAAGCTTGTTTTGTGTTTTTGAAAGACGTCTATTATGCCCACCAAAGCTGCATTAATTTGATAAAAATAAAGTAAAAACAATCATATTGTGAAATATTATTACAATTTGAAGGGGTGGTTGATTATGATTTTACTGTTTTAACTTTAGTTAGTGTGTAATGTTGCTGTTAGAGCATAAACAACATCTGCAAAGTTACGACGCTCAAAGTTCAAAGCAAATGGAGATATTTTCTTTTTAAAAATTCTTTGTTTAAGGACTACAACAAATGGCTGGTAGGGACTACAACGAGCTTCATCTTGGGTTGGTGACATCACAAACCCCAAAATTTACATAAACCCTGCATATATTCTCTGGCTCTGTAAGCATCTTACAACAGTTCCCACACGAGCGATTTATAGATCATCATGACAGAATATGCTAATCAATGACTTTAAGATAGTTAACTCCACATCAGCTACATAAATTCATCAACTAACCGTTCAGAAACGTCCTGTTGCATTCTACATGTTGTCACTTCTTCTTGAGTCTCTCCATCATTGTCCAACTCCGGTTTGAACGTAAAAGGCTGAACAGTTTCTAACACATTTTAAGTGAGTCTGTGTGAGGTAATCGGCGCTGCTAAGGTGAGCTCTTGAAACTCCGCCCTCTTCTTGAGAGCAGCAGCTCATTTGCATTTAAAGGGACACACACAAAACCGTTTTTTTGCTCAAAAAGTGACAAATTTAACATTCTGTAAAAAATGATCTGGGGGGTCTTTTCAGCTAAAACTTTACATACACACTCTGGGCCTGGGGACACCAGAGACTTAACTTACATCTTGTAAAAATTGGCATTATATGACCCCTTTAAAGGGTCAGTTCACTCAAAAATGAAAATTATCCCATGATTTACTCACCCTTAAGCCATCCTAGGTGTATATGACTATCTTCTTTCAGACAAACACAATTGGAGATATATTTAAAAATATCCTGGAATGGGGGGTGCGATTTTGAAGCCCAAAAATGCATCCATCCATCCATCATAAAAATAATCCATACAGCTCCAGGGGGTTAATAAAGGCCTTGGTTTTTGTACGAAAAATATCCATATTTATATAAACTAAAATAACTAGCTTCCTGCAGACAGCCTACGCATACTGCGCAAGTTGACGTGTGCCAAAAGAGAAACTCCCTGACGTGATGTATGACATAGGATGTAGGAATAGCGTAAGCTTAGTGATTTAAACAAATAGGGCTAGGCAACAAACTCAAGCTCCTCTTCTCCTATATCGAAATCCTCTGACATTTCTCTTTAAAATTTCTAATTTTAGACTTCTAATTCATAACCGGTGTTTTGTTTTGCTTTGCTCTATCCTCTTCGCTTCTGCATTCATCAATGCATCAGAGGTCACTCTTCTGCCACAAATCGATGCATACAGCCATCTGGCGGAAGATAATAAAGTTTTAAATATGGATATTTTTCTTACAAAAACCTATCACTTCGCTACAGAAGGCCTGGATTATTTTTATGATGGATGGATGCTCTTTTTCGGGGCTTCAAAATCTCGCCCCATTCGCTACCATTTTAAAGCTTGGAAGAGCAATGATATTTTTAAATATATCTCCGATTGTGTTTGTCTGAAAGAAGATAGTCATGTACACCTAGGATGGCTTGAAGGTGAGTAAATCACGGGATAATTTTCATTTTTGGGTGAACTATCCCTTTAACTCCCTATCCCTTTTCTATTTGAATATATTTTAACATGCAAGTTATTTCTGTGATGTGAAGCAATTTTCATCAGTCTTCAGTGTCACATGATCCTTCAGAAATCAGTCTAATATGCTGATTTACTCAAGAAACCTTTCTTATAATTATCAATGTTGAAAACAGTTGAGCTGCTCAACATTTATTAATAGTATAGTTATAACTTCACGTCAACCTAGATTAATAAATGCTCATGATTGTATAAAGTGGTACCACTACATGTTTCAGTAGGGAGCAGTTGTCATAATTAGCTTATCCTGTAAACAAGCTCTTGTTTCAACAAGCAGCAGTGTAGCGTGACAAATCAGCTTTTGATATCTAACAGATTTACAGATAAGCAAATAGATGCAATAATCACTTGCACTCATAAAGAAGTTTTCTCTTGCACTGCAATGTTGTAAAACTGGATAGAGTGGCATAATGGTTAAAACTCAGGGCTGGTAACAGGAATGTTGCTGGTTTGAGTTGCTGACAGTGCAAATTATTAACTATAAGAGTCCTCAAGTGAGGGACTTAACCACAGGTTTGAGTACTGTCAGTTGTTTGGATAAAAGCTTCTACTAAATGATTACTTGTTTAAACTTTCTCACTGAAGCCCATTGGTTCAGTAGCAGTTCACTTCTGCAGCAGTAATTATGGTCTACATGACTGATTCCAGCATAATTGCATAATTACTTTAATCCGCGGCTCTGCTGTCACTGTATTCACTCCTCTGTCTACAAGTGCTGATTCAGACTTGACCTCGATGACTCAGATCATTTTAAACCATCATGAGAGAATTGAGCAATACCCGCTTAGTCCTCTGTTTCTCCAGGTGGCTTGGCTGCTGTAATCTACACCGACACTCTTCAGACCTTCGTCATGATCATTGGAGCGGTCATCCTCACCATTACAGGTCAGTCAATCTCAGGCCTTTTCTTTTATTCTCCTCTGGCAGTGATCTCATGTCAGCTGTCACTAGGGAAGTAAGAACATCTTGCATTGTGAAAGTGCCACTGCTGAAAACAGATGGCCATAACCAAGCATTCCATGTACAGATATGTCATGTGTCCTAAATGCAGATAAAATAAGTCTTAGCTTGACTTACCTGCACTGTAAAACTCACTAAGTTCTGAATACTCAAAACATTAAAGTAAACTAACTCATTTTTTTTTTTAATTTAGTAGAACTTAAAATTTTTGTGGGGCGGGGCCAAGAGCCATGGAAGTGGAGCAAGGCCAGTGTAGTACACACGTTTCTCTCATTAACAATCACGTCACTGGCATCCCTTCACTCCCACAGTTCTCAGCCTCGCCCCACTCATCCTAATGTTAATTACCTACAGTTCATTTATATAAACATCACATTCAGATCTTAGTTAAATGTTAGATAACTAATAACATGCTATAATAACTATCAAAAAAACTGTCATACTTGCATGTATACAATCAAACAACATACAGTACATGTGGTCTTAAAAGTTTTGCAGCCCATCCTCAGGCTAACCACAGGCTCTACTCTTCACCGTGATGGTAACCCTACAAAACTAACATAACAGTAAATCCCAACATAACACAACATTAAACACCAACGTATGTCTCCCTATGTTAATCTTGTGCAAAAACACACAAAATAACACGTAATTTCAACATTTATTTATAAAGTCTGACGCAAAGCATGCTGGGAATTAGAAATCTACTGCAACTCAACTCAATCATATTAAGTTCAGCTTACTACAATGGGTCCCACTTTATATTAAGTGTCCTTAACTACTATGTACTTACATCAAAAAATAAGTACAATGTACTTATTGGGTTCATATTGAATTGCAAAACACTTGTGCTGCTATTGAGGTGGGATATGGGTAAGGTTAGGGAAAGCTTTGGTGGTATGGGTAGGTTTAAGGGTAGGGGTAAGGTGTAAGGGATGGGTCAACAGTGTAATTATAAATGTAATAACAGAAATTAATTACAGATGTAATTACATGCAGGTGTTTTTAAAATATAAGTACAATGTAAAATCATGTATGTACACAATAAGTGCATTGTATCAAATGATTAATTTAAATGTAAGTACATAGTAGTTAAGGCCACTTAATATAAAGTGGGACCCTACAATGAAATTTTGAGTTTGCGCAACTTTTTCTATTTTGTACCATGAACTTTCATTATTATTTGAGTGAAACAAACTCATTTCATTTAATTAATTTCAATGTTCGGTGTTAGTGTGTGGTTGTCCGCTGGTATCGGAAAAAAACATATATTGTAAAACTTCCTACTGATGATGAAATAATGAAATAATGAAATGTGGTTCAATTATTTATCTATTTTCCAAATAACAAAATAAATAAATCGTTAATTAATAATTTAATAAAACTATTTATTTTTTTTTTATTATTATTTTTTTTTTTTTGAAATTAGGGATAGTTCACCCAAAAATCAAAATTTGTCATAATTTACTCACCCTCATGTTGTTTCAAACCTGTATGAATTTATTTCGTCTGATGAACACAAAATAAGATACTTTGGAAGAATTTTTGGGTGAACTACCCCTATAAAACAAATATGGAAGTTAAAAATTATTTAATTTGCATAAAATTTTGCACCATTAATTATTATTAAAATTTAGAATATTCACCAAATATGAATATTCAGTGCAAACAAAAGAGCTTTAATCAAAAACAACATTCCAAAACTCTTTTAAAAAATGAAGGTTCCAAAAGAGGGTTTCTGCTGTGATGCCATAGGTTCTTCAGAGAACCCAAAATGGATATTCTTTCTTAAAAGAACCACTTTTTGTTCTTAGTGTGAAGAACATTTTATAATCTAAAGATCTACTTTTTCCACTAAAAAGAAGTGCACTGGAAAGGTTCCATGGATGTTAAAAGGTTCTTGATGGAATGCCAATAAAAGAACCTTCATTTTTAAGAGTTGAGATTACACTCAAACTTTCACCTTATCATGGAATTTGCTGCCCAGAATTGGTCTTTTCTCAGCGAAAGTGAAAACGCTATGCGATGCTGCACAATAACAGACAAAAATAACATATTTGGCATAATGTGGAGCAGATTTCACTGTGTTTGTCACAGGCAACAAACTAAACGTCCTGTAACTCGACACAGCTGTTTAGTAAGAACAAAAACGCACCAAACATTTTTGTCAAAGAGAGAGGTTTTATCACATCACGTCTGGTTATGACACATTAAAACACTTTAAAACCAACATAGCTGGTTTGCATGGAAATGTGGAAAATCCCATGACTATCTTTAGCCACTTACAGAAAACCATCTCTAAAGGATTTAAAAGAACTGAAAATGAAATGAAAAATGCACTCACACACACACTTTGACACACACAACACAAGTCTAAACAAGTTAAAGAAATTTAAATATTTTTAATTGGAATCAATTCAAAATATACATTGCGTATCGACGCCGTGTTGTCCTGATGATACTACAAAGATACATTTTTATGCAAAACCTCTACATTTTACCCAAAACAGTTGTAGTAGATTTAGCTGATATGTATTTATGTACACGTTACAGCATTCAATGAAATTGGAGGCTACAATAAGCTGGAGAGTGTGTATTTGGAAGCGGTGCCATCTAAGATCATCCCAAACACAACATGTCACCTGCCCAGGCCTGATGCCATGCACCTGTTTAGAGACCCTGTTCATGGAGACCTGCCCTGGCCAGGCATGACACTGGGATTAACGATTCTTGCAACATGGTACTGGTGCACTGATCAGGTATGTTTAAACACACACACTTACTCTCAAAAATAGATCATAAACCTACCCTGGTTCTCACACAATGTAAAAAGCCTCACATAGAGGACAGTATTGCAAATGTATTTTGCATTATGAGTTGCGTTCTGCTATAAGATATGTGATGTATCACTTGTTAACCACAAAGACTGCAGTTTTAGAGACAAAGGTTTAAGAGAAAAAAAAAATCTACCAAGCCTGAAATGGACCTAAGTCAGGATAGGCTAGACCCTTCTAATTTGACGCAATGAAAACGAGACTTTGAGAGATTTACGTCAAATTAAGTACAACTACCCTGACTAAAGCCTATGCTTCTCCTGTGTCACCAAAAACATCACCAAATGATTCAAGTATATCCTCACAGAAACTGTAGGAATCAGTGTGTGCAGACTAGCATCTTTAAAATACCTTGCTTTTTAAGATCATTTCTTTAAAAATAAAAAAATAAAAAAACAAGCAAAATGGAGACAATTTAGAAGACTGTAATAACTAAAGTTATAACACTTTCCTTCCTTAAAGTATAGTGCACATCACATGCTTAAAAAGTATACTTCCAAACCTCCTTGGAAGGCAAAAAAAACATCATCAGAAAAGAAATTATTAAATTCCTAGAAATACTGACAGAGTTGGAGTCCCCTCAAGACCCAATAAATGTTGGTTTGGTCTGTGTCTTATTACAGTAGGTCCTCTGGTGGGGGCTCAAATCTTAAAAGTCTTCTCGGTCATGACCACAGCTCACCACTGTGCAAAGTGGCTCAGTATCTGAAATGAATGCTGCAATAAATTCAGCAAATGGACAGGTCTTGGTCTGGAAGGTTTGGTCTTGACTCCAACTCAAAAGCTGAAGGCTTGGTACAACACCAGCACAAATGTTTGGCATGAAAATGTGGTCCTATTTTTGCACGCAATTATTTTTTTTTGTTCAGACCCATGCAGAAAAAAAAAAAAATGGCAAATGGGCTGAATGAAAATACAAACTCACCTCTGACAGTAGGTGGTGCTTATGGAAAAACTAAAATACCCAGGTTTATTCACTGTTTCCAAGCAAAAAAGTCTATTTGTGTACCACAAAGTCATAGTTTTATGTAACAGTAGCAACTCTGAGCATGTGACCTAAAGAGCAAACCTTTTAACCTTATTTAAAAATATGTATTTTTTGCAATGTGATGAAAGTGAGGTTAGAAAAAAAGTTGCATTAAAAGCAAGCGAAAGATCAAATTGGTGTGAACAGATGCATTAAAAGCCGTTCATTAAAAATAAAATGCTATTCCCAACAAATGTCCGCACAGAACATTTGTCCTGGTGTGAACGGGACTTGATCTCCTCTGATAAAACCAGAGACGACTGTATTAGTATGCGTATTAGTAAACTTTTCAACGTCCTTTTCCCACAATCTAAGACACTAATTAGCCAGTAATAGAGGTGAACGTGAAATTGCCATCACCATGGTCATAAATCCACCACCAAATTCCCTTGCACTAGTACAGATTACTTGAAGGCACATCAAAAAAGACTAAGGCTTTATGTAACAAGTGCTCCTTGCCATTGTCCAGAAAATGTCATTGTTTGTGTGCCACTGTAACACTCAAGTCAGTTTATAGATCCAGTTGAACTCCAGCCTTTATCAGTGGAGACTGGTGCCACATCATTACACATTCGTGTCTTTGTACTCAATACAAAGTTGTTTTTTGAGGGAAGAAAGCCACTATAAATCAGTTAATTCTCATTGTGACTACGTGTCAACAATTTATCCCCCAAAGCAAAACCAGACGTGTTCACTGGAACCTTCCCCCGGAGGTGTTTGAAACTGGCGAGTTTAGATAAAGAGATTCCTAATGGCGTGCGAGTCTCGACCCGTCTACGAGGAGACGGAGACTTTGTCTGAGAGGCCCGATGAGCGGGGGAGAGAGATTGCGAGTGCATGAGCCGCTGAGCGGGTGATTGGCTTGTTCGCAGTCCTTCTATCGTATAGGCGGGGCTTTGTCTTCTGGGGGACCGGCCAGAACGGTTTAGGTTTTGCTGGCCTGACCCACTTGAGGGGAGTTCATTGCCAGACATCTTCCCCTGCCAGTACCTGTGGCCCCCGATCACATGGCCGCTGCTTTTAGGGGGTCTATGGAACACTCCAGGTTTAGCAATCATCACTTTGGCCCGGCCATAAGTGTCTCGAACAGGTGACCTGGAGACCATCTGGTAAAGCTGAAAGGGAGGAAGGTATATGTGAAAAAGAAAAATGATAAACAGGCATGATGACAAACTATAAACTGTTCTGAATTTTTCAGTAAAAAATAATTAATGTTGGTTGATCATTGGCAGGTAATTGTGCAGAGGTCTCTGTCAGCCAAGAATATGAGTCACGCCAAAGGGGCATCCATCTTTGCCAGCTATCTCAAGATGCTTCCCATGATCTTCATCATCCTACCTGGCATGATCAGCAGGGCACTCTACCCAGGTACTACACACACGCTCCAGCTGCTGTATCCGCTAGTGCTGCAAAAATTCAGTGCTATGTCATCTTTTGTGCAAGCTTTGTCACCTTTTAAGCCTAACTAAAGAAAATCAGGTAATTCCAGCTTAAGGTGGTCAAGATGGTTTTTGGTACATGGTAGCTGCTTTGTTGCTGGTCCAAGGTGGACTACCAGACCTAATCGAGTACTATTCTAAACCAGCTAGAAACCATACAAAAACCAACTACAACCTTAAGCAGGATGGTTTTATGCCCCAGAAAATGGTTTTGGTTTCAAAATATTTTTTTACATCATAATTAATGGAAGCATTTTATTAGAAACATTAGATTTGATGGAAATAGTTTAGGATATAACTAAAAGTAATGAATGGCATTATGCAAATATTTGTAAGAACTATGTGATAAAAGTAGGAATGCATGAATATTAACATTTTGTTTCTAGTTCTAAATGTACAGTACTGTGCAAAAGTCTTAGGCCACAACCAGCATTGGTTTTAGCAATGTTTTAATGACCATCCATATTTATTTTTCAGTCTCTTTATTATGATACAAACATAAAAACCAGGAAATATGTACAAAAAATGTAAAAACACATTCTGAAACAAAAATCCGTATTTAGTGTGACCTCCTGTCACATGTCTCCTAGACTTCCATTTCCTCAAAGAAGAAACTCTGAGAAACTTTTCATCAGATTTTGAAAGTTTTCTTGGCCTTCCAGTCCTTTTCCATTCCATTTAGGTTTAAGAGAGCCAGGTTCCTGCTATTGCTCAAGTGTAAGGGGAGGTCACTAAATACTTGGCATTTTAGCCTATAAAAGCAGTTTTTTTTTCCAGATTTGTTTTCCTGTTTTTAATACTGCATACAAATGTACTGTATTTCTGGTTATGTTCTAATTAAGAGATGAATAAATAATTATGGTTATTTATATAAGAGATGGTTATATCACTGCTAAAACAACATTGCTAAGACGTTTGCACAGTACTGTATATCATTTTGTAATGGGGAAAAGGAGCATGCACAATCAATTATTCAATAATGGCCTATAATTAATATATATATTTTATATTTTCAGACACACACATTCACACATAATTCTGACTGATAGAAATAAATGAATAAAAAATGGACAGATAGCCAATATATTGTGCATCCCTAGACAAAAGTTTCCAGACATCTTTAACTCAGGACATTTTTGTAGACACACATGGACTTCTTCTTTCATGGAGAAGTCCCACCAAAATGAGGATGTGACAAACCCTAATAACATGCTATTTTCCTGTTCTCATCTGATAAGCAACATCATTTACATTTATCCTCATCCAACCCACTACCCCCATACATGTGTTTTAGCACTTATAGCAGGTTAAGGCATGCAGGAAATGCCAACAGAGTCCCGGAACATACATTGACACACCCTCATGCGTTCCATAACGCACATGCCTGGCTTCTTTTCATCTATTTGAGACACTCCCAGGGTTAAGGACTGGTAGAGTGGAGAGCCAAATCTGATAAAAAGCACTTTCACATTCAGACGCACTAAATCAAAATCTGCCTACCTTTGTTTTGTTTCTGTTCTGCATGTTTAGTAGATTCCTCTCGGCAGTGCTTTGTAGATCAGCGTCATCTGATCGCAAGTCCAGCATGGACTGAGAGAAGCGGGCCATCACGTTAAGCGCATTAGGGCTGTGTTCTCCAACACGACCGGAACCAGTTATCCGTCCGTTAGGGAGTTTATCACTGCTATCAGAGTCAGTACATTCATAGTATTCATCTGACATTGTGGAATTCTCATCTTTATCCTTTAATGAATCTGCACAGGTCACAGTGGTGCTGTCGGCGTTGTTGTCTTGAGCATCCATGTGTGAATCCTTCGTCTGGTTTTCCTCCCTTTTGACTAAAGTGACCTCTGCGTCTCCAGAGCCTTCCGGCATATTAACCACCAACTGAAGGGTGCGTGGCTTGGGAACAGGCAGATCTGAAACCTGTTGGACCTCTGCTGGTTCATGGTTGGGTTCCTGCTCTTTTGGAGGAAGGTTGGGTTTGGGGTCTTGTTGCTGGATTGGAGAGCTTGGCGAATCAGAAGTATTGGCTTGTGTATCTTGATGAGCATTGCTAGAATCAGTCTCCAGCTGAGGTTGGGTGCTTGATTTAACATTTGCATCCATTTTAGACAACTGTGCTGCCGAAGGACGAGGAGTTGCCTTATCTGGTAGCGGTTCCTCAGGTGGGCCAGTGAAAGGATCTTTAAAGCGGATTGCTTGAGATGTTTCAAACATTTGCGAACGCATTAAATGCACTTGTGTTGGCTTGCTTGTGTCACGGATATTGATATACCCAATAACATCACTGGATGGGTCTGGCTCGGGCCAGGTGGGCAAGTAGAGAGTGAGATCTGCTTTTGGCAAGCCTACAAGTCCTGGGTGCTTTTGTATCTCCCGTTGAGGCTTGGGAATCTGGACCAAAGGATTCTGGGAGTTATTGTTCTTGGCACTAGCTTTGTCTGAAGATGACTTGCTTGCTGTATCTACAGTGACCAAAGCATATTTGGGGTTAATTAGTTTTCTTGCAACAGCTGCGGAAACAGGGGGAGGAACAACGACCGGGGCAGGGTCCGGCTCCGGAGGGTCCGCCAAAGGAATCTTGGTGAGGTTGACCCCACGAGAGTACAGGTATAGTTCACGGAACTCCTTGTCAAAGGTTTCAACGGCCTGTCCAGTCAGGACTGTAATGATGTTGCGGTCCAAACGAGAAGCTGTCCATGTAAAACTGAAACATAAAAATACCAGAAGTCAGAAACAAAAACAAAGTGGACAAACAAATAATACATGCACAGAACATAAGCATATACATTGACATTTAAATTAGCAACTCAATATAGCAACTCAACAGCAGTGTTGGGGGTAACTACTTAATGGCAACATTGTTATCCATTTCTGTGACAGTCCAGTAGCTCACTATTGTAGCTTTCTTGTTCTTGATTTGTCTGTTCACACTTCCCTTTTTTGTATTCTGGTGTTTCCTGCCATGTGATTGGTTTATTAGGCTTGTTTTGTGACTTGATTATTGTTTGACTTTTTTATTCAGTTTCTAGTTTGATTGTTTTGTTACACCCTTGGAAATTTATACACTTTAATTTGCCATTGTGTATTATATGTTTTTCCATGTTCTCTATCAGGTGACCTAGACCTTTCCTGCTTTTAGTACAGTTTATGGTTTTTGTCTCGGTTTTTGTTTATAAACTGCTCTTGGGTTAAAAACTTAAATCACAGCATTAAACAAAACTAGATTATTGTTTTGTCTTTTTTATTCAGTTTCTAGTTTGATTGTTTTGTTACACAATTGTATATTTATACCCTCTAATCCACTAGTGTTTGCACTTTCTCAAAGTAGTTGCTGTTTAAAAGGGTTAGTTCACCCAAAAATGAAAATTCTGTTACCATTTAAAAAGTTCATAAATAAAAAAAGTTCAAAAATGAAAATTCTGGTACCATTTAAAAAGTTCATAAAGAGATCGTAAAACTAATCCATATGAATTGAGTTATTTAGTCCAAATTTTCTGAAAACTCGATCACTTTGTATGACAAAGTGATTTAATTTTAGGCTTTTTATTCACATATAAACATTCATCAGCAAACATAAACAGAAGCTCAACCGTAGTTGATTGACGCATGAGAAAAAACTCATTGGTTCTTGCGGAAGCTGAAACGTGCTGCGTAACGCGGGAATGAACCTCATTGGTTGTTGACCGTCAAGCAAACATGCTTGAGCTTCCGTTTACCATATCTGATGCGTGTGTTGATGAATGTTTAAGCCTAAATTAAATCTGTTCATCATATAAAGCAATCATGTCTCTTCAGAAAATTTGGACTAAACTGCTCAATTCATATAGTTTTACGATCTCTACTTTTTGAAGTGTCAAAGTGGTAGTTGCGTAGACTGTCAATGGAGGGACAGAAATCTATCAGATTTCATCAAAAAGATCTTCATTTGTGTTCTGAAGATGATCAAAAGTCTTATGGGTTTGGAACAACTTGAAGGCAAGTAATTGATGACAGAATTTTTATTTTTCAAACAGTAACATTAGCCAATTGCGCTTGCAATTTTCAAAGCATACAGTTTTTACTGGCATGCTTGCTATATATCTGTACTTCATCCTACAGGCACACATACCAGTTTCTGACACAATGTGATTGGCTTGTGTTTAAGAAACAGCTTCATGTTTATGTACATACACACATTAAAGTGCACAGTACAAACCTGTATGATCCAGACACAGCGCGGTCTCCATCCACAAACATGAATTTCTGACTCAACGAGCCACGCACCTTCTGAGATGAGCGCGTGTAGAATTCACAACCACCGATGCATCGCACCCTCAGATGCTAAAAAAAAAACAAATTGTTATTCATGCACAAACTACATCTATTCTGATATTAAGAACTTAAAACAGTCTACAAAACAGACATAACTGCATGCATCTTCAACTCACATTGAGGTGTCCTCTGTGCATGTTGGCTCTCTCACACATAAGTAGGAAGTGCTGTACAGAAGCATGATCTATAATAATGTATATAGCCACTTTCTTTCTAAATCCAGCCTCTATTAGATCCTTAAAAATGTCAACGTCTGTGAAAACGTCCATTACCACAGCTATCATCTGCAAACACATATACAGTAAATGTATAGATGTTAGACAGTTCAACCCAGGCAACATAAAGATCATTTTGTATTATTTCTCAGTGTACATATTACTACACAGGTCATGTTCTAATTACGGTTCTATTGTTGGCATGGAGTATGTTCTCTTTATTAAAAAGACAACATGATGATGTAGACACAAAACAACTCCTACACACCCTATGTCAGTTGTACTGCACCCATTAAGACCTACATCTCATTATAAGTGTTCATTGTGACAAATGTCATTGGATAAAGGGATCTCTTTGATTATTTCAGAGTGTGTGTGTTAAAGAGAGAGGAGGAGTAAGAGAATTTGTGCCGGTATGTGTCATGGGCCGAAGCTTTGGGTTCAAGCAAGTTCTAACAAGACAAATGAGTCAGTTGGAAACCAGTATGGATTGTGAAACGTGATGGATATTTGGACATTCAGCATTTCTGCTGAACTCAATTAATGACTAACAATTCCAGGTTATCTTTTTAAAAATTAATCAGCCTGTAGACGAAGAGTTGTGTTGAATAGTGTGTGTTGACATACATAAATATAGTATCTGTTTTGCTTAGTTTAATATTCAATATACTCCATCACCCCACTGGTGTTGTCATTGGTTACTGCTCTTCATAACCATTCAAATTATATCTTATGAGTATTTAGCACATTAAAGACAAATATTACTAATGGGGGCAATTGTGCACCGAGAATTGCTGACAGAAGTTTCTTTTAAGAAATCGACCCCCTTAAAGTCACTTACTAGTAGACAAAGGAACCGGTTAAGAGCCTTTCTTTTTAAAGGTCTACTTTGGAAGACTGACCATACAATCGTGCTATTCAAGTTTCTCTAGTTTACTTACCTTCTGTGCTTGCGCGATGGCTTTTCTCACCACCTCTTTTATATGCGTCTGTCCGTCCAGCGGCGGTTGCGTGTACACATTGACGCGCGTCACTCCGCGGTAAGAACTGCAGTCGGGCCATCCGAGGTCCAGATTCGGTATGGAGATATCAGAGCGGTCCGGCCAATACTGCAAAGACACCGGACTGTCATCTCCCTCTGTCATACCATCAGATTTGTGATGCTCAGAACCGGGCTTATAATCTTCTATTTTCCGACGGAGCAGCTCGAGCTCGGGTTCCGACAGGAAAGGTCGCAGCTCGTGCTCTTTCACATATGCGTCAAACGCGTCGCGTCCTTTCGTAGCAAGCGCCTCGAGCGCTAGCCGCTGGTCCTCACTATAGAAAAACTCCGGTTTAGATTCATTTAAACGCCAGTTCACGTGATTGTCATCAAGACACTGAACCTGAGAGAGAGCCATCGTTTCCACACACGATTCGAATTAGGTGATAGAAACCGGTTTCTTTTTTTTTCTCTCTTCTCGTTATTATTAGGCTTTTAATAAATTAAGTCCCACTGTAATCCCAGAAACGTATAAAAAAAAACTCTTCTCAAAGTTTTCTTCCTCGGTTAACGGCTAGAAAAATTCCTTTCGCGATGGCGATAAAGCGTTTCCATGGCAAAGCGAGACCGGGTGATTCAATTGATTTTGCTGTTGTCAAATAAAGTGATAACTTAAGCACCAAAAAGCTTTTTCATTAAAATAAAAGCGATATTGGTTCCCAAAGATATAAACGATGCCTCAAATGTTATTTGATCATATTTCCCCGAGCAGAGTCCTAGTTTAGTACAGGACGCAGCTGACCGCTAAGCCGGAGATCATCTTTCAGTTAACCGACAGGTAGAAGAGAACAAAGCATCTCCAGAGGCTCTAGTGATTAGACACACCTCAGTCACCTGACCGGGAGGGGCGCAGACACATACATATGCATACACAAGCGCAACAGGCTTCAGCCACACCGGCTGGCTCCGCGTTTATCTTCCACAAAAGCCGTTTATCATCGACGCCGGTGAAAAAAACAACAACAACGATTAAACTAAAGTTTCCGGGTGTTCACCACAGTTTTGCGAGTTAAACCAAACTTTCACCGTCTCTCGATTTAATGAATGTCCCGAGTTTGTTGTCCAGTGAAGTCCTGTGGGGCTTTTGTGTTACTTTGCCCTACTTCTGTCGAGCTAGAAAGAGGAAGAGGCCAGACGTCGGGTGCATGAGCACCGATGACGCGGCGTGCAGGCCGAATATTACAGAGTTGAGTCAACTGTTACGTGGATTTGGGCGGGGTGTCCGAGAAAAAAAGAGACAGGAAACGGAGGAAAGTGAAACAGACAGTTCCTATTTCCCCCCTGACTTTGAAACAAAGTAGTGGTTGTAGGCAGACACTTAAATAGACATCCGGGGCTAGTTGTCACACGGGGAAGCTGCCTCAAAGAATTTTTCTTCTCTACAAAGTTGAGTAAAAAGTCCAGTTTTTTTGTCCAGTCCGATTTGTTTATTTGTCTAGGAATGAGTTATGAGGCCTATATATATATATATAAGTGTGGTTTTGGACGATATCAGCATAAATCCTTATCATTTTTTTGGTTCAAATACATTAAAGTAACTTGACATTATCATTGAAGACCAGCAATAATAATTTTCATTTTGATTACATAATAATGGCAATATAAACATGCCCCTTTGCCAGCTGTGATACCTGGTTACTTGTTTAAACTTGGCCCAGGTTTGTAAAAGATTTTTGGGTCAGCACACCTTAATAGCTTCAACAATTGATTGCCCATTAAGTTTAGAATACAATGAACCAATTAGAACCCAGTTTAGGTCAGATAGCTGCTAATGCTGGATATGTTGATGAATCGAAAATGTACGTTTTTTTCTATGTATAAGCTGTTTATGTAATAAAACATGTTTTCTTAGTTTGTGTTGTCCCTTATCAGTGCAAAATTATCAAAAAATTAAAAAGGATTCATGCCAATATTGTCCAAAACCCCACTTTTGTAGGGTGTTTCCAAACTTTTGGAGGGCAGTGTATATATATATAAACATTACTATTCAAATAGTTGCTTTTCTGTTAGGCTACAATTTGCCTTTTCCATTATTTGCAGTTTCATGACTGTTTTGTTTCATAATTTACCTTTTCTATTATTTGTGGTTTCATGACTGTTTTGTTTCGTAATTTACCTTTTCTATTATTTGCGGTTTCATGACTGTTTTGTTTCGTAATTGTTCCTTAGGCTATAGTATATTGATTTCAAATAGGCTACAGATGTTTTATTTATTTGAACATGTTGCATTTTTTTTTCCAGACACAGTGGCTTGTGTCGACCCTGAAGAATGTGTAAAGGTGTGTGGTGCAGAGGTGGGCTGTACCAACCTTGCTTTTCCAAAACTGGTCATCGAGCTCATGCCCAGCGGTAATCAGGATCAGAATTTTATGTTTTTCAAATTGTATGGCCTATATTATATGTTTGAACTGTTAACATTACTTTATCAAATGTGAATAAAGTCCATGTCACAATCTATTAGCCCTAAATAAGCCCAGTAATGTGTGTGTTTTAGGCCTCCGGGGGTTAATGATAGCTGTAATGATGGCTGCTTTGATGTCATCACTGACCTCCATCTTTAACAGCAGCAGTACTCTTTTCACCATGGACATCTGGAAGAAGTATCGAAGAGGTGCTAGCGAGAAGGAGCTGCTGCTGGTTGGCAGGTGTCTATGTGTGTTTATGAGTGTGTGTGTCGCCTATTTAAAATCATCAATCATTATGACATGCATAAAGGTTACGTGTTTTCTAAGATCTAACATCGTGGTGTTTTTTATGCAAAAGCAATTACACGAAAGAATGTATGATTTATAGCTTCAGAAATGCAATGCACAACCGCAGTATGAACTAGATATCAAAGGGTGGATTAATCATTTAGATTAGCACATATTTTTGTCCTGTCATTGGGTTGAAACCATAAATGGAAATAAAACCACAAATTCTTCTTTATATAACTAGTAACTAGTAGCCTAATAATGGAATATCACTAATGTGGTCCCATAGGATTTGGATGTTGCAGAACTTAACTTTAATAACTTATTAACATAATGACTTTAATTTTTCATATCAACAACTGTTGCTGAAACTGAAGATGATCATAAAATGTATGTCAATTTGTTCTCTCAGGATAGTGACGGTTATTCTGGTGGTGATTAGCGTGGTTTGGATCCCAATTCTTCAGAGCGCTAACAGTGGTCAGCTGTATGTTTACATTCAGTCAGTGACCAGCTATCTGGCCCCTCCTGTTACTGCCATTTTTGTAATGGCTGTTTTTTGGAAAAGAACCAACGAGGCGGTAATGCACACACACACACAAATGCATACATTCAACAAATAAACACTGTCTGAAGCCTCACTAGGACTATGTACATATTGACACACTGACATTATCAGTCACATGCATTCGAAGAAACCACTTCTCTCTCGTGAAGAATGAATGCCTGGCTATTTTAATAGATCAGATTAGTCAGAGTGTGTGTATTTGACTGTTCAAGCACGCAGAGTGTTTGTATGTACTTGCCTGAATGACAGCAAAAGAGAGTGTAACTTTCACTTGTAAGTGGTTGAGATGATAGATGTATGTATTTTCCAGAAAATAAGTCACACCTTAATATAAGTCATTATATTGTTGTGCTGTTGACTCATTGTAAATTGTGTTTTTGAGAAGGAAAAATCATTGATGAGTAACACCTGTGTATAAGCTGTGTATTACATTTACATTCAGTACAAAAAGATGGAAAGAACATTTAAACGGTTTGCATAAAATACATAAAATGATAGATAGATAGATAGATAGATAGATAGATAGATAGATAGATAGATAGATAGATAGATAGATAGATAATGTTGATAAACCAGTGTGAAGTGTTGTCTTGAGGTGTTTTCCAGTGATAAACAAGGATATGGATTCATAGAACAGGAGTAACATTGTGTGAGAGAGCACAAGATACAGAAAAAAGAAAAAAAAAAGGCCTCATGATTCATTCATTTGATTTTATGAAAACCCCCTGTTCTTATGTGTTTTGACAAATATGCTTAGAATGAATGTTTTAGGAGGATTGCGGTGTACCAGGCTGATTATCTTGGATGTTTCACTTAAAAGCAAAGAACAAAATACAGTTTTTTCACATTAGAGTGCATTAGACTAACCGTATCTGCCAAAACTCAGTGCTCACATTGTCTTAGCAAAAGATTAGCTGTTAAGGCAGTTTAACATAAGAACGAAAACCTGTTGAACACATAATTTCAGGGCTTTAAAAGCAGGAGGGTGGGATTTCAGAATTCCTTTGTTTTTAGCCTGAAGGGTCTCTTACTGGAAAGTTATCCCCATCCCCCACAGCAAAAAGGAAGTACCCATTTTAGGTAGTGGCATTTCAGATAAGTATAATTGCTCTGAAAGTATTTTTCAGTATGGAAAACATGAGTTTAACATTAGTTTAACGTTTTAGGGCATGTTATGTTGAAAGCTAAGGTGCCCTGAGAAGTTTGCCTTAAGAAACCAAAACTGGCCAGGTGACATTCATTGGGGTAAGAAATAAGTCGTTACAGTGCGCATATTTGTGTAAGCGCATCCGTGTGCGTCAGTGATACAAAATGTACAAGAATGAAATCAGTTTAACTTACATAATTATAAAATCTACTGTCTTTACACTCTTTTCAAAACACATATGTAAATAGATACCCATCACTGAGATAGATAGATAGATAGATAGATAGATAGATAGATAGATAGATAGATAGATAGATAGATAGATAGATAGATAGATAGATAGATAGATAGATAGATAGATAGATAGATAGATAGATAGATAGATTTCTCAGTGAAATATTATGTTTCACAGGAATTTTACACTTGTCAAGTGACTTTCACACTGCACTCCACCCTTAAGTACCTTGAATAAGCAAATAAGAACCTGTCATGTCAGGAATCTCGGCTCAGAGTTCATTCAGTTCATCCTCTCAGATGCCTGAAATAAATAAGGCTTTAAAAATAAACAGTTAGTTTAACAGTATCCCACGCTCTTTTAACATGTTGAGAAAAAGGAACACCGATGTTGCTATGTAGAGCAGCAGAGCTGAATGTGTGTTTGTTTGGTGTTGTGTATGCAGGGAGCATTCTGGGGCCTGATGGTGGGTCTAGTGGTGGGCTTGACACGGATGATCCTAGAGTTTGCGTTCCCTCCACCTCGCTGTGGAGTGTTTGACCCTGCTCCCTCTGTCCTAAGGAGTGTACACTACCTACACTTTGCCATCATACTGTGTGCCCTCACTGCTTTTGTTGTGTTGGTGATCAGTCTGCTGACCCCTCCACCCACTGAGGAACAGGTACTATTTTGTGTTGAAAAATGTTTTCATAGATTTTTAGTTTTGCACCCATAATACCCTAGTTTCAAAAAAAAAAAAAATCTGAATTCCTATGGGATTTTTTTTTTTAAATCAGTCCAAATGGATCCTAATGGGAAAGTTCTTATAAGATTCCAAAAATAAAACAAAGACTTGATCTTTTGCAACACATACAGTAGTCACCAATAATTGAGACAGGATTAGAAGAAATAAACGGATAATTAAATAATTGAAGGATTTGTTCTTGTCTTTTGCCTGTCCAGACAGAATGGCATATACTACCATTCAAATTTTGGGGTTGGTTAGGCTGCATTTGTTTGGTCAAAAATACAGTAAAAATAGTTTCAAATAACTGTTTTCTATTTTAATAGATTTTAAAGAGCCTTCAGTGTCACATGATCATTCAGAAATCATTCTAATATGCTGATTTGATGCTCAAGAAATATTTCTTATTAATGTCAATGTTGAAAACAGTTGTGCTGCTTAAAAGATTTGTTGAAACTGTGATGCATTCTTTTTTATTTTCAGGATTCTTTGATGAATGGAAAGTTCTAAAGTATAACATTTATCTGAAATAGAAATCTAAATGTCTTTCCTGTGACTTTTGATCAATTTAATGTGTATGTTTGTAAAAGTTAATATGTTACATTGTTGTACAAGCATGTTTAATTCTGCAAGTGACATACCAGAACAGATATAAACGGATGATTATTTTGCACATTTTGTGGGAAAATTGTCTCAACTTTTGTCAGTCTAATCATAAAATGCATAAGGAAAAGATCTTAAAATCATAGCAAATATTACTTTCAGTTCATTTGTCATACAGGAAATAGAAGGTCAAGGTCAATTGCATTTTGTCATTTTATTTATATAGCACCATATAATTACAGTGTACTTTGTCCAAGGTGCTTTACGGTTGTAAGGTAAAACTAAATACAAACAAAGATAATAAGACAGAGTTCCCATAGCAACATAATTAACCAAAAAAATATTTATATTTAAAAGTTTAAGAGTTTTTAGTTTGGACTGGCTGCCTCAAATGCTCTATCACCCCTATGTGCCTAATATACTGCTTAAATAATAAGAGTAGTATGATAGTATGCTATTCTAAACCTAGCCTATACAGAATACATTTTGATTTCTTTAAAATTTAATCAAGTAATTTGATAAAATCCAGTAGTATATTTGCAGCATGTCATATAGAGCGGCTTATGTTTGATTTTGTTTCAGATACATAATCTTACCTGGTGGACTCTCCACAACAGCACTGAGAGAGAAATACCTCTACAGAAAGTAACTACACTCAGCCGCAGGACGGACGGTATGGGACACACACACACACACACACACACACACACACACTTGTACATGTGGTTTACAGGGACTCTCCATAGACGTAATGGTTTTTATGCAAACTGTATATTCTATTCCCCTACCCCTAAACCTACCCAACACAGAAAACTGTCTGCATTTTTTAATTAATTATTTTTTAATGTTTTTTAAGCCATTTGGTTTAAGAGGACACAAGAAGTGTCATTATATACATTTGTGTTCTCATAAACCATGTATACAAGAACACACAGACACACACAAACACACGTTGGGTTTTCATGTCTTATGGGGACATTTGATAGATATAATGATTTTTTACTGTACAAACTGTATATTCTATCCCCTAACCCTAAACCTGACCATCATAGAAAACTTTCTGCAAAAAAAAAAAAAATAATAATAATTTTAATAATAATTAAGTTTTCCTCATCTGGACCAAAAAATGTCCCCCCAAGGACAAGGATTTCGGATATTGCCATCTTTGGCAACCCCATAATGTAGAGTTTACCAGGACCACACACACACACACAGACACACACGAATGCACACACACGTTTGTTTGACTATATTAGTGAGGACGTCTCATAGATTTCCACTGGGTCTCATTCACTAATAATTGTGTACACTATTCATTATACTCACGCACATTTGAACTTCTCACAAAAACTTTCCGCCTAATTCACAACACATGCGTACACACCTGAATTTCTCCTTAACCTCCTTCTAATGTTAAAGGGCTAGTTCACCCAAAAATTAAAATTCTGTAATTTATTATTTACCCTCATGTCGTTCCACACCTGTAAGACCTTTGTTAATCTTTGGAACACAAATTAAGATATTTTAGTTGAAATCCGATGGATCAGTGAGGCCTTCATAGGGAGCAATGACATTTCCTCTATCAAGATTCATTAATGTACTAAAAGCATATTTAAATCAGTTCATGTGAGTACAGTGGTTCAATATTAATATTATAAAGCGACGAGAATATTTTTGGTATATTATTTGGTACAAAATAACGACTTATATAGTGATGGCCGATTTCAAAACACTGCTTCATGAAGCATCGGAGCATAAATTAATCAGTGTATCGAATCATGATTCAGATCGCGTGTCAAACTGCCAATGGCTGAAATCACGTGACTTTGGCGCTCCGAACAGCAGATTCGATACACTGATTCATTTATGCTCTGATGCTTTCTGAGGCAGTTTTTTGACCCTTTAAAGGGTTAGTTCACCCACAAATGAAATTTCTGTCATTAAGTAGTCACCCTCATATCGTTCATCTTTGGAACACAAATTAAGATATTTTTGATGAAATCCGAGGGTATCTGATCCACACATAGGCAGCAACATCATTGCACCTTTTGACATCCAGAACGGTAGTTAAAACAGTCAACGTGACAACAGTGGTTCAACTACCCTTCTGGACGTCAAAAGGTTCAATGACGTTGCTGCCTATTTGTGGATCAGATACCCTCGGATTTCATCAAAAATATCTTAATTTGTGTTCCGAAGATGAACAAAGGTCTTACGGGTGTGGAACGACATGAGGATGAGTACTTAATGACAGAAATTTCATTTTTGGGTGAACTAACCCTTTAATGAATTTGGAGTATTATAAATGAGTGACTGCATGTCCGAGCTAAGTAATTTACATAAATCACACCCACACACCATGTCCATATAAGGGCTTTCCGCACACCCTTTTCTTTCGTCATTCTCAGCAAACATGACGCTATCAGCAAACAAGATGCATTCTCTCCTGAGAGTTATTAATGGATCATGATTTTCACGCATGCTTAGTGAATGAGGCCCATTGTTTTTATACAACTTCTGATGTAAACCCGAACCCTACCCTTAAACATAAGCCTACAGAAACCTGTGCAAAACACTAGATTTGAAAATAAACATGATTTAGCTCATTTATAAGCCTTTTAAACTAGTGAGGTCCAGCTCAGTCGGTGTTCAACAGGTTTCACAATATTACTGAGGACATTTTTGAATAGTGAGGAGATTTTTGACACCACAAGTATAGTCAAACCTGTACACACAAACTAATCCTGCTTCCTGATACAGTGTGATAGTTTACAGGATGATCGATCTCAAGAGGTTTGTTGCAGTCTATTCATCAGGGTGTGGTGGTGTTCTACATTTGTGTATCAGTTGACAAAGGAGTCTTATATGCGTGAGAACACACACAAGGAACTGAGAAAAATACCAATACTTGGTTTTGAATGTATAGTAGGTAAGCTTACTGCATAAAGTGGATTATGTTACCATGCACAACATTTGAAAACTGTAAGGCAATTTAAAATTAGATGCAATATAATCATGCAATATGTCATTTAATTCAGTTATAAAGCCTTTTAAATATAAAATGTACCATGGCTTTTTAAATTGTACCGTGATAATACCTTGGTATTCTTTCAAGAACCTTAAAATACCACATCAAGTCAAGTTTCAAATTCTGCTGTAAAACATCTCTACATAAGGCAATAGTGTCATAATTATAATACTTCTGTAAAGTTCATCAATTTGTGGGCAGTTGAGGCCTAATGGTTAGAGAGTCAGACTGGTAACGGGTTCGATTCTCAATACCAGCAGGAAATGACTGAGGTGCCCTTGAGCAAGGCACCTAAACCCCAA
Source organism: Megalobrama amblycephala (assembly GCF_018812025.1). Taxonomy (NCBI): domain Eukaryota; kingdom Metazoa; phylum Chordata; class Actinopteri; order Cypriniformes; family Xenocyprididae; genus Megalobrama; species Megalobrama amblycephala. The sequence continues at coordinate 45,733,555 of NC_063050.1, forward strand.
TCACTCCCCGGATGCCACAGCAAAAAATGGCTGCCCACTGCTCCGGCAGCGTCAATTATGAAACGATTCAGCTATAAGTAAGCAATAAGGTACGAGAGGCTGTGCTGCATCATGCCTAACAACGCCCTTCAGCCGTGATTCACGATACAGCACTAGCCTTGAGTACCTTATTGCTTTAATAAAATGGTTACCACACAATACAAATATTCAAACCAAAAATATGTATCAATGCCACTTTCATGAAGTAAAGGTTCACTAAAAGCCTTCCTTCCGCTGGAAAAAATAGTCCCTGACCGTGAACAGCAACAGAAGTTACATTATTACGCCATTAGATGGCAGCAAAGTCTGTGTTTATGAGTGAGTCTGTCAGTAGCGAAGACTTTTACATTGAAAAGTCTAAATTGTTGTGAATACGGAATAAGACGCAACTGACAAATGCTTTGACTAGCGCCGTCAGTCACGGAAAACCCCTTAACTGTTAAAAAGACAAGATAATACATCAGACATTTAAACAGACTTTTTATTATGAACATAGGACTGACCTGAAGGAAAACGCTAAATCTGAATGCAGGTAATAAACTCGTTCAATCGATCTCTTTCTCACAATACTCTACATAATACAGTAAGCTTCAATGCACAATATCAATGGAGAACATACAGTTTACGTTGCTAAGTGTGGTTCCTAAGGGTGTTGTGTAGTGATACACAGAACCGTTGGGTGAAGCGGCCGTGTTTTATCGTAAATAACACACAGCTATTGACCAATCAGAATCAAGGACAGGAACTAACCGTTTTATAAAGTAAATCCTTTAAAGCTACCATTTAAATCCCATAGTTTATGAATATGGTAATCATAGTACCGTGGTATTACATCTGATACTGTACCACTCCTTTGCCAGTTAATTTCACATCTAACATTTTTGTTTCAATCTAGGCTGTGAGTCTGTGCGCAGGGGTAAGTGTGTCCGCACCGCGGGGTTCTGTAGCCCCCGACCTGGCCGAATCACATCTGGGCCTCCATCTCCCATCATTCACAGCATCAGAGAAGATCCTTTCTGGTCTCGCTTCTGCTGTGTCAATGCCATCATTCTCGTGTGCGTTAACATCTTCCTCTATGCTTACTATGCGTAACATACATCAGTTTCTTGTCCTTTTGATACAAGTGCATCACATAGATGACTGACAAAACCTTTGGGATTTTACTTGTTGCATATCCATGTTAAAATTACAATTACATTTAGATCAGAATGAAAAAATGCAATAGCTGAATTAAGACTGTCATCACAAAGAACAGTTTTTTTCCATTTTAAATATAAATAGTGATATAAATCCCTTTAAATAATTTGGGCTACACAAAACTAGAGGAGCATTTTACATATTGTTTTAATAGTTGTTCAGTTAGCATTTCATATGATGAATATATGCTGTACATTAAACAATTGTAGTTATTGAGTGTAGTGAGTTTTCTCACAGTGCATGCTTAAAAGGCAATACGTTCTGCATTAAGTAAGATCTTATGTTTGATAATCTGATTTGATGATCTTATGTTCACATTAACTGTGAAACCAAAATAAAAAAAAAAAAGAAAAGAGAGAGAGAGAGAGAAAGAGAGACAGAGAGACATTACTAGATACTCCCAAAGAAGTGGGTGTAAATTTAACTGCAGTTTTTCTTCTTATAAATAAATGAACCGTGATTAAACTGTAATGTTCTGTACAGCACATCAATGGCACAGTAATTTGTGCCTAAATAATTATTTCAACAAGAAATTGCCATAGATTATATGATTGTAAGAACAGTTTGTAAATGATTTTAAGAACAGAAAATCAGGGTGGCTTACATGAAACGTTGACTGTTGAATATTTGTGGCTGGTCATGTTTTTGTTTTCTCTTAATTTATATTGTTTTATTGTTAATGTGCAAATGAAAAATTGATACATTAAAATCATGAAGCAATGTGTAAACCAAGTGTATTGGGTCTGGAGTGCTTGTGTGTGCAGATTTGAAAACATTTGGGGTGAGAATGAGTTTCTTAATGCTCCTTTACATTTAGAATATAAATGTGAACAGGACGAACAAATACATTTAGTAAATAAAAGTTTATTTTTCCCCTTGAGTTGAAAGTTCAGAGAGACAATATCTGGTCGTAAAATACATCCTTACATTGTTTACGCAATATTACACCTGATTGCTATATTTCTACAAAACTTGTACAGTTAAAATGTCTATCATGTATTAAATGCGTGCAGGCAATTTATGTTAATAGGTGTGAAGATGAGTCAGCAGTTTGACTGACTCATATTTTATCACAGTACATGTCAGACTGTTAGCATTGCAGCAAAGCTTGCTGATATATACTGTATATTTTGCATATCATTGAACAGCAGTTGCGACTTAAAGAGAAAAACAACTGTTTAACCTTTCATTTCAATGAAATTACATTTCTTGTAATAAATAAACTGATCAGCAGAGGAAAGAATTGCTTAAATTACGTCACTCTGAAAATAAAATTAGCTTATTATTGCTTATTTTTATGGTCATCACATTAACAGCATAGATTCCCAAATGTTTTCACATGGCATGGGTGGATATGTTTTGTTTTCCATTAGAACATCAGTCAGAGGTCTTCCTGAACAGACATATGAATGATAACAATCAAATAACCCTCTCTTAAAGGGATGGTTCACCAAAAAATGAAACTTCTGTCATCATTTACTCACCCTCAATTTATTTCAAACCTGTATGAATTTCTTTCTTCTGCTGATCACAAAAAGTTGATAGGCATTTTTTCCCCATACTATGAAAGTCAATGGGGCCCGTCAACTTTATGGTTGGTGACATTCTTTAAAATATCTTTTTTAGTACAGAATTAGTTCAATCATTCACCTATTTAACAACATAAATATATTTTTGTTCATTTTATCAATGATTTCTCAAATTATGGTTTTGGAAATGAGTAATTTTGTGGTCTAAACTCAAATATTTCAACATTACAGTAAAAAAAAAAATCTATTATTTGTTTATTTATTGTTAAAGTGTGTATTTTTTGTGACACTAAACAGAATTGCAAAAATAAATACAACAGGCATCCCAGACACTCCCACAATCTGCCATTGGCTGAACAATGTGATAGCCCCACCCTAGACTCACGCCATTGGTCGAGCAAATGTTTTTATAGCACCATAAAGCCACAGTGTTTACAAAGAGTCAACATGCAAATGATTTAAAGTTGTCTCTGAATAATAATCTGAGATTGAATCATTTAAATCACAAAAAGGGTCATTAGTAAACTTCAAAAGTATGTTTCTGCTAAGGAAATAAAAAAGAAGAAAACAAAGAAAATCATTATCAGATCTTCCAAGTATGTAGAACTTTATTATGAATGTTTACTTTAAATGAGGGAATATATAGTAGGTGTGAAAAAATGACAAAGACAATGTGCTTTTTAGTAAGTATGTCAATTTAAAACATTAATTAAGTGCAAAATATATATATATACCAAATCAATACTCCAATTTCCTCCATTTGAAAGGACTTGAAAGTATTTGAAAGAAGAATAGACAGGAAGCTCATATAATGGCTGATCAGGGAGTAAATGTCACTCAATAGTCAACTGTTATGATCCTTAAGGGTGTTACAAAACTGGTTTGTTGACAAGTTAAGAATTGCGTCCTGTTTTGCTGAAAATGATTAACAAAGAGATTGATGGGCAAATGCTGACCGTGACACATAAGGTTTCATTCAAACCTTAATCGCCTGATACACCAAATATTGATGCATAAGGCTTAGTTCACCTTTGGATTTATGAAGAGAATGTGTAATTGATGAATAAGTCTCAGGCTCTCATTCAGGCGAATTTAGCTGTTCAGGAGATTGACACGCATATTTGAAGTTCAGTGGTAAATTGGCTGCACATACTCTGGTGGGAACACGCCTACTCTTCCACGGCACCGCCCCCTCCAGCACTGGGCATCCGAACAGTCCAGCAGGTCAATGACATCACCGCGCAAGAAACGGAGATGAGTCGCATGATGAGATGTGAAGTCAAAGAGGGCATGGGCATGACGTGGCCTCTGCAACACAAATACACACACACATCAGGGATATGACGAGAGCGTGACTGGTCAAACAACACCAGTAAATAAAGTCCAAATGTGAGAAATAAAGGTACAATTAGAAGAAATAACGTCCAATTTTTAGAGAAATAGACATGACTGTGAGAAACAAAGTTGCAATTACAAAAATTATAAGAAATACATTGCAATCACAAGAAAAAAAAAAAAAAAAAAAGTCTCACAATTATGAAAAACATGCCTCAGATATAAAGTCACAACTCTCAAATACAATCGAAATTTAGGAAAAATTAAGTTGCAATATTCACAATTATGAGAAAAAAAGTTGAAATTATGAAAAAAGTCTCAAAATTATGAGAAATTATAGTCACAATTGTGAGATATAAAGTCACGACTGTGAAAAATAAAGTTGCAAATGTGAGATGCAAAGTCGCAATTACAAGAAATACAAGAAATCGAAATTTAGGAGAAATAAAATTGCAATAGTCACAATTATGATTAAAAAATGCAATTACAAGAAAAAAGTTGTCACAATTGTAAGATATAAAGTCACGACTGTGAAAAATAAAGTTGCAAATGTGAGAAAGAAAGTCACAATTACAAGATATAATATCAACATTTTGGAAAATAAAGTTGCAATTATGAGAAAAAAAAATGTCACAATTGTGAAAAACGTGCCACAACTGTGAGATATAAGGTCACGACTTTCAGAATTAGTCTCGCATGTGAGAAAGTTGAAATTACAAGAAATAGACAAAATACAAGAAATCGAAATTTAGGAGAAATAAAGTTGCAATGGTCACAATTATGATTAAAAATGCAATTACAAGAAAAAAGTTGTCACAATTGTAAGATATAAAGTCACGACTGTGAAAAATAAAGTTGCAAATATGAGAAAGAAAGTCACAATTACAAGAAATAATATCAAAATTTTGGAAAATAAAGTTGCAATTATGAGAAAAAAAAGTGTCACAATTGTGAAAAACATGCCACAACTGTGAGATATAAGGTCACGACTTTCAGAATTAGTCTCACATGTGAGAAAGTTGAAATTACAAGAAATAGACAAAATACAAGAAATCGAAATTTAGGAGAAATAAAGTTGCAATGGTCACAATTATGATAAAAAAATGCAATTACAAGAAAAAAATCTCAAAATTTTGAGAAAGTTGTCACAACTGTGAGATATAAAGTCAAAACTGAAAAATAAAGTTGCAAATGTGAGAAAGAAAGTCACAATTACAAGAAATACAATCACAATTTTGGGGAAATAAAGTTGCAATTATGAGAAAAAACTGTCACAATTGTGGAACGCATGCCACAACTGTGAGATTTAAGGTGACGTGAGAAAGTCACAATTACAAGAAATACAAGAAATCGAAATTTAGGAGAAATAAAGTTGCAATAATCTCAATTATGATAAAAAATTGCAATTACAAAAAAAACATTCTCAAAATCTTGAGAAAGTGGTTACAATTGTGAGATATAAAGCCACGACTGTGAAAAATAAAGTTGCAAATATGAGAAAGAAAGTCACAATTACAAGAAATAATATCAAAATTTTGGAAAATAAAGTTGCAATTATAAGAAAAAAGTCACAATTGTGAAAAACATGCCACAACTGTGAGATATAAGGTCACGACTTTCAGAATTAGTCTCACATGTGAGAAAGTTGAAATTACAAGGAATAGACAAAATACAAGAAATCGAAATTTTGGAGAAATAAAGTTGCAATGGTCACAATTATGATAAAAAAAAATGCAATTACAAGAAAAAAATCTCAAAATTTTGAGAAAGTTGTCACAATTGTGAGATATTAAGTCAAAACTGAAAAATAAAGTTGCAAATGTGAGAAAGAAAGTCACAATTACAAGAAATACAATCACAATTTTGGGGAAATAAAGTTGCAATTATGAGAAAAAAGTGTCACAATTGTGGAACACATGCCACAACTGTGAGATATAAGGTGACATGTGAGAAAGTCACAATTACAAGAAATACAAGAAATCGAAATTTAGGAGAAATAAAGTTGCAATAATCTCAATTATGACAAAAAATTGCAATTACAAGAAAACAATCTCAAAATCTTGAGAAAGTGGTTACAATTGTGAGATATAAAGCCACGACTGTGAAAAATAAAGTTGCAAATATGAGAAAGAAAGTCACAATTACAAGAAATAATATCAAAATTTTGGAAAATAAAGTTGCAATTATAAGAAAAAAGTCACAATTGTGAAAAACATGCCACAACTGTGAGATATAAGGTCACGACTTTCAGAATTTGTCTCACATGTGAGAAAGTTGAAATGACAAGAAATAGACAAAATACAAGAAATCGAAATTTAGGAGAAATAAAGTTGCAATGGTCACAATTATGATTAAAAAAAATGCAATTACATGAAAAAAATCTCAAAATTTTGAGAAAGTTGTCACAATTGTGAGATATGAAGTCAAAACTGAAAAATAAAGTTGCAAATGTGAGAAAGAAAGTCACAATTACAAGAAATACAATCACAATTTTGGGCAAATAAAGTTGCAATTATGAGAAAAAAGTGTCACAATTGTGGAACACATGCCACAACTGTGAGATATAAAGTGACATGTGAGAAAGTCACAATTACAAGAAATACAAGAAATCGAAATTTAGGAGAAATAAAGTTGCAATGGTCACAATTATGATAAAAAAAATGCAATTACAAGAAAACAATCTCAGAATTTTGAGAAAGTTGTCACAATTGTGAGATATAAAGTCAAAACTGAAAAATAAAGTTGCAATTATGAGAAAAAAGTGTCACAATTGTGGAACACATGCCACAACTGTGAGATATAAGGTGACATGTGAGAAAGTCACAATTACAAGAAATACAAGAAATCGAAATTTAGGAGAAATAAAGTTGCAATAATCTCAATTATGATAAAAAATTGCAATTACAAGAACACAATCTCAAAATCTTGAGAAAGTGGTTACAATTGTGAGATATAAAGCCACGACTGTGAAAAATAAAGTGGCAAATGTGAGAAACAAAGTAGCAATAAGAAGAAATGAATTTAAATTTATGAGAAAGTTGCAATTGTAAGATATTGTCAGATGAGGAAAAAAAATGTCAATAATTTCAATAACGTCTCACAATTATGAGAAAGTTGCCACAGTAGTGAGATATAACATCCTCTGAAGTTCAAAGGGGCTTCCATAGAAAATCAGCAATGATACTGATAAAGGAGGAGTCACATTTGGCTCTACTCATGCCTCGTAAGAGCTCGTAACAGGATATGATGTCACACTCAAGCTAATGAGGTTTGCATTGAGCCAAGAGATCAAAGTTTATCTTTACATCCTCTATGGTCAAACATCCTTTCACTTTGCAAATTTGCAGATCAGAGTTCACCAGAGTTGAACTTTGGCACCTCAGTAAAATGCTGTTCAAAACGGCTCTTACAGCTAATGAACCCTCAGGCTCTTGCAGGAAGACGGTCCTCTCTTTGGCAATGCTGTTGATTTTGTAGAAGTCCACCAGCTGGTTAAGGGAGCTGAAGACTTCATCCCATATGAAGTACTGCCCTAATCCATCTTTCAAAACCCTAAAGTGCTGCACATGGTCCCCGTAACTAGAGAAAGAGAGAGAGAAAGGGTTGTTTACCTTCTAGATAAAGGGGTAGATCTTGGCTGAACTTACCAGTTTATTACATCTGAACATATGAGTGTTTGATTAAAGGTTTTGCCCAATAAATCACAGTTTGACATTTCAGCTCTCAGCAAGTATTTGAATCACAATGATGTAAAAACACAGTGTTAATAACTTTAATCAAATTAGGCTCTGAACAAGTCTGTGCTTATTCTCCTGCAGATATATTACAGTATATATTCCTCTCAGATCAAGTGCTCATAACAGTACATTAAACAGCATAATAAATACACTTTCCCCTGGTTTCACAGACAAGGCTTAAGCCTATCCTGGAGTAAAATGCATGTTTGAGTTGTCTTAAGTGAAAGCAACTTACATTGACATATCTTAAAATATGTCAGTGTCATTGTTTTGTCTCAAGATTCACATCAGTCATGTTTTTTCTAAGGCATGTTTATAAAAGCTACTTAAATGTCCTAATTAGTCTATCCTGGCAAATCAAACAATAATCCAATCATGTGTTCAATTACCCATCAGTGCATACTGTATATATATATATATATATAATCCAAGAGTTTTTTTATCTCCCATAGAAAACAACGAAATTACCACATTCAAGGTCCAGAAAAGTGGTAAAGACATCGTTAAAATAGCCAACGTGACTGCAGTGGTTCAACCTTAATTTTATGAAGCGACAAGAATACTTTTTGTGTGCAAAAACAAAAGTGCAGTGCTTCCGTGTTTATGTCCGAATGCCATTCTATGGAGGATTAAAAAAAACAAAAAACTACTCAAAATATCTTAATTTGTGCTCCGAAGATAAAAGGACTTATGAGTTTGGAAAGACACAAGGGTGAGAAATTAATGACAGAAATTTCATTTTTGGTTAAACTAACCCTTTAATCTTATGTTTAGTGAATGTTTGTTGTAAATCATTCTTTAAAAAAAAAAAAAAAACATTTGAAAGCATGCTATTAATTGTTTCTGGTTTACTGAGAAATGTGCAGACACTGACGCACACCCTGTGCCTGCGGCAGATGTCTTTAATCACCTGGTGGCTCCACCCTACCACACCTGCCCTTAACCTGGATGGGTTTTACTCACACACACACACACACACACACACACACACAGATGCTTATCAGTCCATGCAACACTGCATCGATCACTCTGCCTGTTCAGACAGAAACGGTGACAGAATGAGGAACTGCCTCTGGGATGTGGATTTGTGTGTGTGTGTGTGTGTGTGTGTGTGTGTGTGTGTGTGTGTGTGTGTGTGTGTGTGTGTGTGTGTGTGTGTGTGTGTGAGAGAGAGAGAGAGAGAGAGAGAGGGGGAGAGAGTTATACTAAAGATCATCAAAACAACAGGGCATGTTTAGAGAGAGCAAAACTGAGTCATTATAATCACAGTCATTACATATGACCCAACATTAGAAAAGACCCACATTAATAAGACACAAGCTCAAACTAAAATTGTCTCACGTTACTTTTCTTGATTTTGTATAGCATTGTGGTTTCTGTATTTACATTAAGCTTTAAACAATACAAATGACCCTTTTTGTCATTCTCTATAGGTTAAAATTGCCTAAATACACACTGTTCAAAAGTTTGGAGTCGGTGAGATTTTTTGCTATTTTTGAAAGAAGTCTCTTCTGCTCAGCAAGGCCGCATTTATTTGATCAAAAATACAGTAAAATAATAATGTACTGAAATATTAATACAATTTAAAATAACTATTTTCTATTTTAATATACTTTAAAATGTAATTTATTCCTGTGATGCAAAGCTGAATTTTCAGCATCATTACTCCAGTCATTACACATCATTACTCCTGTCACATGATCCTTCAGAAATCATTCTAATATGCTGCTAAAGAAACATTTCTTACTATTATCTATGTTGAGTATACCTTCATACATTTTTGTCAGCAATCTTTTATGAATAGAAAGTTAAAAATGACAGCATTTATTTGAAATAGAAATCTTCTGTAACATTATAAATGTCTTTACTGTCACTTTTGATCAATTTAATGCATCCCTGCTACATAAAAGTATTCATTTCTCTTCAAAAGAATTTACTGACCCCACACTTTTGAATGGTAGTGTGTGTCAGATATAAAAATATGTTACACAGGGTTCCTACACATTTTCCATTTCAAAACTCCATACTTTTCCAGACTCACATTTTCAAACCTCTCTAGATTTCTCAGACCATGTTTAACATAAATGGCTCATGCCACATTGTTTTCAGCATTATAGTTGTTATTTTTTAACAGCAAAGAACAGCCTGATTGAGATGATCATTTGCTCCTTTATCTCCTGCTGGTTTGAGTGACACACACACATTCATTCAAAAGAGACTCGAAACAGTTTCACATAATGAACTTTTGTCATGAAAAACACTCTGCTTGTAAAAAAAATAAAAAAAAAATAAAAAAAAAATAAAAATAAAATATATATATATATATATATATATATATATATATATATATATATATATATATATATATTTTATTTTTATTTTTATTTTTATTTTATTTTTTTTCTCCATACTTATACAGACCTGGAAATTACTCAAATCCATACTTTTCCTAACTGTGTAGGAACCCTGTTATCTATATTAGTTTCAAAGTTCACACAAAATTTTTATAATGTTTTCAAATTCATTTGTTGTATATAACTGAAATTCATATTAAATAATATACAAGATAAATAATGAATGGATAAAATCTAAAATGGAAATTAACTCTTTGAATGGACCCCACTGTGTGTGTGTGTGTGTGTGTGTGTGTGTGTGTGTGTGTGTGTGTGTGTGTGTGTGTGTGTGTGTGTATATATATATATATATGCGTGTATATATACAGTCATGTGAAAAAGAAAGTACACCCTATTGAATTACATGGTTTTACATATCAGGAGGACACAATAAAAATCATCTGGTCCTTGGCAGGTCTTAAAATGAGGTAAATACAACCTCAGATGAACAACAGAACATGACGTATTACACCGTCATTATTTATTTAACAAAAACTAGGAAAAGCCATGGGTGATAAACTAAGGACACCCTTACTGCTTCCATATAGGAATTAAGAGGGTAAGTGATGGTCAGGCACTGCTAATCAAATACCTTTGAATAATTGATCAACAGCAAGAGTGATCACCTCCATAAAAGCAGACGTTCTGGCTGTTTGCTGGTCTGGAGCCTTCAGATGTGTATTAACACAATTCCAAAGAGGAAAGACATCAGCAATTGTCTTAAAGAAGCAAATGTTGCTGCCATCAATCTGGGAAGGGTTATACAGCCATTCCAAACAATTTGAAGTCTATCATTCTACAGTGAGGAAGATTATTCACAAGTGGAAGACATTCAAAACCACCAATCTTCCCAGGAGTGAACGTCCCAGCAAATTCACCCCAAGGTCAGATCATGCAATGCTCAGAGAAATCACAAAACACCCAAGAACTACACCTCAGACTCTACAGGCCTCAGTTAACGATATAGTTTATGGCAATACAATTTGAAAAACACTGTACAATTATGGCATATTTGATAAGGTTGCCAGGAGAAAGCGTCTTCCCATGGTTGCAATGTTGCATCTGAACAAACCACAAGACAAGACTTCTGGAACAATGTCCATTGGACAGACGAGACCAAAGTGGAGATATTTGGCCATAATGCACAGCATACCAACTGTCCATCACATTGGTGGAGGGGTGATGATTTGGGCTTGTTTGGCATCCTTACAGTCAATTGAGTCAACCATGAACTCCTCTGTATACCAAAGTATTTTAAAGTCAAATGTGAGGCCATCTGTCCGACAGCTAAAGCGTGGCTGAAATTGGGCCATGCAACTGGACAATGATCTCATGCACACCAGCAAATCTAAAACAGAATGGTTGAAAAAGTAAAAAAAAAAAAAAAAAAAAAAAAAAATAGGTGTTGCAATGGTCCAGTCAAAGTCCAGACCTCAACCCAACTGAAATGCTGTGGCGGGATCTTAAAAGCAAATATTAATGAAGTGAAGCAACGTTGTAAAAAGGGCGGGCCAAAAAGTCCTCCAGAAAGATGTGAGAGACTGATAAAGTCATACAGAAAACAATAACTTCAAGTTATTGCTGCTAAAAGTGGCTCTACAAACAACTGAATCATAGGGTGTCCTTAGTTTGCCACCCATGGCTTTTCAATTTTGGCTTTGTTGTATTTGTTGTTGTTCATCTGTGGTTATATTTACTTAATTAATTTACTTAAAGACCAGATTATTTTTTATTATGTTCTGATGCATAAAACCATAAAATTCTTTTTCACATGACTGTATATATATATATATATATATATATATATATATATATATATATATATATAATTCCCTGTGTGACACTCCACATTTGAAAGTATTTTGCTTAAATAATCATGTTTCTTGTTTATCAGTTATGTACATTAGGGTTTTATGTTACATCTTCGGTTGTTTAATGAATGTTTATTGCATTATATAAGTGTTGTGGGTTACCATGGTGGTGTTTTGTATTTGCGTGAATGACTCTTTGCACCTTCTTTATAATAGTAAATACTTCAGCTTGTGGAAAAGCTAATTGTGATGAACTCTGATTCTTCATGTGGCTTTCTCTTTAACCACCTGCATTATTATGGTGGTTGTCATTATATGTTAAAGGTACAAAACAGATTTTAGTAGTAGTGTGCATTGTTGAATTTATTGGTTTACATTCAAATTTTCTTAAATTACAGTTTTGTACTGTAAAATTTACAGTTTGTTCTGTAAATGTTTACACAGTTTTTCTGTATTTTTTTACAAAATTATTCTGGCAACCACAGCTGCCAAAATTATTTTGTAAAAACTACAGATTTTTTTTTTTACAGTGTATGTATGTACTGTATGTATAGTTCAGTTCATTCCTGAATGATGACAATACAGCATTCCAGCTGTGCTAAACTACACAACAATTTTGCAATTATGCCACAAAACAGCTGTTCGTCAGCTACTGAGCACATTCCCTTGGGGCCCCATGAGGTGCTCCAGGTCTGTCGACATTACAGTACTGTGCAAAAGTCTTAGGCATGTTTAAAGGGCAGTACCATTTAAAAAGGTTGTAATACCTTTGAGGTAATATGCACTCTTTTTTGTACCTTTTTGAAAGGGTGACAGCTTTTGTACCTGTTCTCAGAGAGTGTGTTAAGCATTAATGTTAGTTAGAGTTCATAAAAAAAAAATCTAGTGTTTTTTATACTAAAGGTCTCTGTATAGGTCTGTGAAAGTTGATTTACCTGAAAATATAACTGATTATTATTCCTATATCTTTTTGTCTTTCCCTCTCTTTTTTTCTTGCTTTATCCCTCCCTTTCCATCACACACATGTGAAAACACACAGGAACATCTGTGCTGGCCTCAGGTAATAAAGCTTGTTAAGAGGCACTGTGATAATAATCACTGTGACTGGATCGGATTCAATGTGCTGCAATTTATGTTGCAACTATCCCTCGATTTCTCTTTCTATTTCCTTCTCTCTGTCTCAGTAGAATTTGACGTTTTAGGTCAGGTCTTCAGGGGTGTAAAGCAAAGCGATCTAAAAATAATCTATGCATGTCCACCCTCCAACACACACCAGCTTTTTCAATAGAATTCTACCATGAGCTGTGAGCTGTAAATAAAAGTGGAAAAGAAAAGGTGCTGATGCAAAGGCAAACATTACTATTATTGATATGAACAACCCCTAACAATGAATGATACCTGAAATCATCTAGCCTATTACTTTTAAGCAATCGCCTTGGCGACTGGTGGACAATAAAACAAGTGAAATATCACACTAAGGGGCCATTTACATTTAGATAAAAAAATGGGAAACTTTTTATGTGTTTTGGCCATTCATTTACACAACAACAGCATTTCGGGGGCCTGAAAATGCAAACTTTTGAAATCAGGTTTCAAAGTGCAAGTTTTTGAAAACTGTACCATTATAATCTCCATGTAAACTACAAAAACATGAATTTGTGAAAACGGTGACGTCATGCGCATGCATATTACATGTTCAGGCGCGTACTGTAGTTTTTCTTTACAAAGTGACATCGCCAACTACTGGCCTGGCATGAATAATACAGCGTTTTCGCGGATCAGTGTCAACAGGGATCTTTATGACAACGTTGTCGTCTGTACACGAAAAACACAAAGGAAAAACTTCTCTATTTTTAGCACATCATTGTCGTCTAAACATACTCTAAGGCTGTGTGTCCACCAAAGCGTTTTTAGTCAGCTGAAAACGCTAGGCGCTCTGCTTAAAACGCCTATCTGTGATCGCTTGAGAGCGCTTCTGCAGCGCAGCGTTTTTTTCCGTTGAGACGCTTTGTTGCTATGATACGGAATATCCGCGGCACTGTTACTTATAACTGATTTTGCAGGTAATTTGTTTCAGACTAAAAATGTTGACACAATGTAGAATTACTTGCTATGTATGTTCGGAGACCAGCAATATTAATTTCTCATCCATTTTGTTTCGTTCTCTGTTTGTTGATGTCGCTGTACAGCAAGAATGTTGTGACAGTTGGTCGGTGTTGTATTTGTCCCACCCCTCCTCCACTCTGATTGGACGGCTGGCTAAAAAGTGACAGTGATGAGCGCAGCGTTTTACTCAAAGTCGAACATTCTTCAACTCAAGGTGACCAGTAAAAAACGCCGAGCTCTCAGCGCTTGAGCGTAAAAAAGACGCTCAGCGGCTCGTTACACTCCTGGCGTTTAAAAAACGCAGCGTTCCCATTGAAAACAATTGAAAAAGTATGCTAGCAGCTGGAAAAAACGCTCTGGTGGACACACGGCCAAAGTCACATGTAAAGTCCACAATATCAAAGAAACTTAAAGTCGCCATGAAATCAAAATGGACAATTCTTGTTTTTATGGATTATTGCAGTGTTTATTATAAATAATTTATCCGTGCACATTTAATTTTTTAAATGTGCCCTCATAATCTTTAATGAGAATAACCAAAGTCCCTTTAAGACAAGTCATTTCACTCGGCGGCCATCTTTGAAACGCCTCTTGGGCATCCTGGGCATCATGCAATCTCTTTGAATGGGGAAACATCAAATTCTCCAAAACTGTTCGCCAACCTTACGATTAAATTTCATATTTGAAATCACCAATGAAATCTAACAACAACCGGCTCATAAATTTAGTTTCTAAACGCTCGAATCATGACAAAAAAACAGTATTTTTCAGGCTGGATCAAGCTAATGCGCATGCGCAGACCTAAATGTCTGACTGTTTCTATAGAAACCGGTGATTCTAACGGCCGCTGAAGTGACGCAAAGATTTTACAAGTCGGCGATTGGCTCTTATTTAGAAGGCGGGACTTATTCCGCCATATTGCGCGTTACACTTTCTCCCATTCAAAACAATACGAGTGACACGTCTTGTGTTATTCTATAGTCTTTGGAATAACTTCTCTGATGACGTGTTTACTGGCGTGAGGGCGGGACAACCTGTCAATCGCATGAGATCGACCAATAGCAAACCACAACCAATTAACAATCCAATAAATTCCCAATGGACAAAATCAAGTCCTGCCCTACATTTTTTTCTTGTTCGTAAAACAGTTTCACTCAGATATACATCAAAATAGGGAAGAAAAGCCTCTAAACTTCCATTTCATGTCCACTTTAATAGGCTCTTTTGAATTAGGCAAGTAAGTAACCACTTAGCAACCACCCAGAACATCCTAGCAATAATCTAGCAATCTGAACTGTGTACATACATACATATACATTAGTGGCTTCTTTGAAAGTGTTACGAAAAGTACTTATTGCTTGGCATATTTAAAAGGATTCAGTTTCCACCAAGAGAACTCTGAACTGTTTAAATAGGTTCCGGAGTGCTGGGAGCAAAAGGATTACATCACAGCAAAACGCTACCATGCACTCCACTCTAATTAGAGTGTATTAATGAACCAGATAGGGTAACAAGGACACACATTAACACACACACATACGCAAGTACACTCATGTCGACTGTCGACATTTGCAGCACATGCAGGGAATAATAATAACAAGCCTTTATTGTGAGCATCGTGTATGAGGTGTACATGTTTGTGGTAGAACAGTGAAGGTAGGTTTCATTTGTAGGGTGCATCTGACCTGACAGACACAGAGAACTCTCCTGGTGTGCTCTCACTCTCCCTAATGAGAAACGCTCCACACTCCAGCGGTCTCAGACGGTTCTCTGCAGCCTGCCGTGATATTCCACCCACAAACCACCTGCAAAATACAAGCTCATCTGTCAGTTCAACATCGAATTGTATATTTTTAAACTGAAAGGGGACAACTGGTATATTTTATTTTTTATTTTTTATTTATTTATTTTTAAAAGAGGAGTACAGCTTTGTAGTACAGCTTTGAAGAACAGAATAGAAGCAAATCTATGCTTTGTCAAACTAGTAAGCACTTTTTTTTTTTCCAAAAAGGTGTACACTAAAAATTTGACCTGTGGTTCAGTCTCAGTTGACCTCTTCCCAGCATGCACCGGGGTATGAATAATTAATATGGATGCATTGTTGGACCATTTGCCAGTTTTGTTGTTTGTTTTGTTTTTGTCATGTTTAGTATGTTATTGTCTTGTGATGTAAGGTTGACTTTATTCCTCTTTTACAATGATCAGCAGATTTTGGGTGTGTTTTATGTCCCAAGTGTTGAGGTTTACAATATGTGATGTTTTAAATTATTTTGTGAGTGTTTTTTGTCTCAAGCCCTCCATGTGCATTTCATAGAAAATACATTAGATGAAGCATATAATTTTAAATAATTTAAAATCTTGTAAATAAAGGGAATAATATGCACTGAACTCTAAATATTTCAAGTTAGACTTGATCGAAATAGGCAATTGTTACATTTATATTTATGCATTTGGCTTCTTTTTTTTTTACTTTTTAAATTGCATTTATGGCAAATATGAATTTCTTTCTTCTGATGAACACAAAAGATATTTAAAGATAAAGATAAAGAAAAAAGATATTTTGAAGAATGTCAGTAACCAAACAGACCCACTGACTTCCATAGTATTTTTTTCCCATAATTTGGAAGTCAATGGGGTCCATCAACTGTCTATTTACCTATATTCTTCAAAATATCTTCTTCAGAAGAAAGAAATTCATACAGGTGAGTAAATGTTGACAGAATTTTCATTTTTGTGTGAACTATCCCTTTTCTATCGTATATTCTCTTTTTATATTTTCTAGCAATCGAACCTATGACTTACACTGCTGTTCAAACTATAGAAATGCCAAATTATTACAATTATTATTAATACAATTTAAGCAACTTCTGTTTTTAAATTGTGCAATGTATTTTTTTCAGTTCAGTGAATATATTTATATATATTTCACTGAACTGATAAAATGATGTAGCACAATTTAAAATAATTATTTAAAAATAATAAATCAATCATAAAAAGACTAATTTTACCTTAATATATTTGATTATTATTATTATTATTATTTATATATATATATATATATATATATATATATATATATATATATATATATATATATATATATATATATATATATATATATATATATATATATATAATATAGGGATAAGCAACATATTTAACTGTGCTTTCTGCCATTTATACTCAATACTTGAGCTGCATTGACCGTAAGCCAGTGTTTGATCTCATTCATTTCTCTTTTTCATTACGATCATGAATTTGAACCGACAATTCAGAATGACAGGTATAGGTTCTCAGTCATAAAACTGCTCTGATCAGGCCAAGCCACAGCATGTTTTTTGGGCTTTGGTGTGGACTTTGATTTTTGCTAATCCTCACATTTCACATGAATCTTAATCATCCACATCATGGTAAAACTGCAGGGTAAGGAAGTCCTTATCTAGCAGATGTCCTTACATAGCAGTTTCAATCCTAATCACACCCTCGGGAAGGCCACACCCACAACAATTTGTGAGTCGTATGACACACGGTGAGGTGTAATGCTGGGAAATCCCTATTTGTATAGATGAAGCTACTTCTTTGAAAGACTTGTTTTCTAGTCTGGATGATGATGATTGATTCTAAAATACATATCATCCTAAACCCAACCCAAAAGATTCAGTTGTGCATCAAACAACATCATTCGAAGGTCGGGACTGATGCAATCGTCATTGTCATTCTGATGAGGCAATCTGATGCGGGACTGATGCAATCGTCATTCAGAACCACAGAGAAAACAACACCTATCAAATACCTTCTGGACCACAAACTACTAGAGATTTCATGACTCGAAAAGAAAAAAATCTTTACCCTTACTTACTGTATGATGCATCTCAATCAGCTCTATATTTAGAAGTCAGAGCATTGATCAGGAATTTGGCCATTCCAATCACAAAATCCTTTCAGTGCACTGAAGCGTTCGCTCCCTATAAAGTCCCACAATGCACCATGAAAACCAGGGAACATCAATGGTCACTTTGTTCCTGAAGTCCTGAAGCGCAATAAATGAATTACTGGCTACCCACCACAGCCTAAGCACAAGCGTCACTGTCCAGCACAATGGTATCCACAAAATTCAAAAACATTACAGAAACCCTTCTAAATGTCCAACATAACTGAACATTACACATTAACACGCCTTTCTCTTTACTTGAAAAACACATAAAATAACACTTTATCCCTAAATTTACTCTACTAATGCAGCCACTTCAAAAGCATTCTGGGAACTAATCCCAGGATCCACTGCCCAGTTAGTTATGTCAAAAAAAAAAAAAAAAAAAAAGATTCATGTAGTTTTAACACAAATGGATTAAGTTTTAAAAATATTAGGTGGATTGATCAATTAGGTTGTAACAAAATGCTTAAAAATCATGAAACATTAGCTTGTTTTAATTAATTAAACTGAACAAGAAAAAAGTACAAAAAAAATAAAGTAAAGGTGAAAGATATGAAATGAATGTATTATGAAAACATCCTAGTTTCCATCTCAGGCTGCATCTGTACACCAGAATAACAGAACATGTGAGCTGTCTCCACTTGAATGGTTCATTGTTTTAATTATCATATGGCTAAAACTACAACATTTATTTCTATTAATAAAAAGTTACAAAAACAGAAGATGACAAGGTTTCCCAATAAAAGGTTTCTTGATGAATTTTGTTATTAACAGATAAAGCCACATGCTAAGTTAGATTCACTTTGGTCATGTGATACTTACGCGTGAGGTCTTACATTGATATAGTTCTTCGGTACATAGCCCCGCCTACCCAACAGCTCAGCTGTGTACCAGTTTGGATCGTCGTCCATGTTTGTCACCTAAAATAAGCATAAGATCAATGTTCAATGTTCTGTCAGCTTAGGTTAGATATTTTTAAGTCTAGTCTAGGCCAGGGTTTCCAAAACTGCATGATGGAGGTTTGTGAGATAATGAAAATCCAATAATCTTAATGATGATGATAAATCTTAATAATGATCTCAAAAATGTAAGATTAAAAATAAAAACTTTTACCTTGTTATTTTAAATTATTTATTTATTATAAATTGTTAAAAAAATAAAACACTTACTAAAATAGATTAAATAATTTGTTAATAAATAAACCTATTTAAATACTCATATGTAAAAATGTAATATCAAAGGGGTTCAGCTGACAAAAAAAAAACGTTCTGGAATCCCCAGACAGGCTTTTTTAATTGCATATATTAAAGTAAGGTAATTTAATATTCTGCATATGCTTTTCAATGCTCTGGAAGTATAATATATTTCATTATCCAAAAAGAACAGTGTAAATCTACCATTTTAAACTATTTGCTTAGGAAGTGGGAATTTAAAAGACATTTCAAGTACCATACTAATTATGTAACAGCCCAAGATAACAAATTTGGTAAAAAACAGTTTGCAAACCAATGCAAATGACCTGTTTTCCACTGAAATTCAAATAATGCATAAACAAATGACTGACTATGGTGGTGTAACAGTTTAAATACAGTCTATCCTGAGAAGTATTTACAATTTTCCCTAATAGATTTCTATTTTATAAAGTAGACTATGTTTGTTAAGACACATAAATATCACACACGAATGATCTTGTACTGTTCCCTCCCACAAGCTGCCCAGCTACATAAATCACCAACTATTCACGCAGATATCCAATCTGAAATAGATTCTAGAACACTCTTGCACTCACTGATCAAGTATTTTCTGCAAAGGTATGATCCTTATAGTTTCATCCAAGTGTTCACAGTGAACTATTGCATGCACACACATACACACTCAGACTCACCTTCAGGATGTCACCCTTCTGGAAACTGAGCTCATCACATTCACTCGCTCTGAAACTGTAAAGTGCCTCAGCCTCCATTGGAGAAAGAGCAGAAGAAAAAATAACAAGCAGTGAAGTGGAGATGAGACCAGGATGAAGACAAGAAGGAGGGAAGAGATGAAGGGATGGGAAAGGACGAGCACAAATGGAAAGAGAGAAAAAATAATTAAAAAGGATGGAGTATGGAGATGCAGAATGAAGAGGGTGAATGAGAAGAATAATCTGTAGAAGGATGATGAGTATAGCCTTCAGCGCATAAAAATTGGAGCGACAAAAACATTGAGTGGAAAACTGAGGAAGCACAATGTTAATAGAGAAACGGAGAGAATATGTGTGTCTGCTGTAGTACAGCTGTGCAGTGGAGGAGGAAGGAGAGAGAGAAAGAGAGAGTGTGTGAGAGAGAGAAGTAAGAAAGAGAGAATTAAAGTGAGCAGAAAAGCAGTGACTAGATCAGAACATCACATGCTTTTGATTAGATTTTTCAAATGGCCCAGATATAGTGAAATACAATGCACTACAAAAAAATGTACAGTCACAAATTAAAACATGTGAACTTATATTTCCTATGATTTTTGTCAAGCCAACATATTGAAATCCTATTTAAGCTTCTTCTTACTAAATTTAGTCAGTAGCTTTAAAGCTACAACCACCAAACTCGGGTCAATTCAGACTGGGTTGCTATATCTTTTCTAACTGATTGGACTATGTTTTCGTTAAACGGATGATCAAATCTATGAAAAATCTAATAGACTTTCATTGAGGGGGTCAAAACTTTTATACAATAACTCATCCACCAAGTATCTATCACAAGCAAAACCAAGCAACTAGCTTAGGACATGGTAACAATGTGTTAAAACATGCTAGCAACATGCTAATTCATGCTAGCAAGATGTTAAAACACTTGCAACATGGTAATTCATGTTTGCAATGTAAATAATTCTGACAGCATGCTAAATCATGTTAGCAATGTGCTAAAACATACTAGCAGTATGATAAAATCATGCTAGCAACGTGCTAAAACTTGCTAGCAACATGTTAATTCATGCTAGCAATGTGCCAAGGCATGCAAAACACGTTAAATCATGCTAGTAACATGCTATTGTTATTCTTATCCCAGATAGCACATGTACGTCTGCAAGATGTCTGTTAAAGATCACTTCATCTGATAGACGTATTTAAGATGTCAGTTTTACATACATTATAAATCATAAACATCTGAAAGACATTTTCTAAACGTCTATTTGACATCTGACAGGAAGCCGTATTGCAGATGAGCAAACACTCTAAAAAATCCTACGTCTTCCAGACGTAAACACGCATATCAAATAGACGTCTCTGAGATGTACGTGTGCTATCAGGGATTATTATTATATATAGGCCTATAATAGATGAGTTGGACTGAAAAGCTGTCAAAAGTGTCCATCATACATCAAAAGAACACAAAAAAAAAAAGAGTTTTGACGTAAATGTTTTTTTAATGCATAATTCCCACATTCTTCCATTTGTGTGACTAAAATAGTCTACAATGATTATTTAGTAGACCTATATATTTAACAATTTAGGAAGCATATTTAATCATAAATCTTGTTGGAGGGGGCATATGCTTTTTAGCCTATGGCAGTATCTGTTGAACCAACAACATGGCCCTTATTAAGAGCACTGCAGCTGTGCATGTGTATGTTTGTTTTGCATGCTGGTCACGTCCTCTCTGATTCAGATGACACGACATTTAATAAGCGCACATGGTCACGCAATATCTCTGCCTCTTGACTTAGTGAGGCTTGATTAACTCATTTTAAAGAGAGTATTTCAGAGCTGTACAGCTATACACATGAGACTGCACTGAATATTTAATTCTCAGATTTGTGCGTGTTTGCATGGAGATGATTTCAGTTCTCTGTATCTGACAGCTGACAGTCAGTTGGCATCTGAACATGTGCTGGTGGCAGCATCCACCCAGCCCCCTATCCTGCACAAACACAGACAAACATGTAAGAAACCCTCATAGTGCACGTCAGTGCTCACAATGAGAGCTTTTATGAAGGATAGCTGTGAGCCGGTGAGTACAGAAGCAATATATTCACTAAAATGAATAGAATACTGATATTATATTTTATAGAAGTGCAACAAATCTTTGACCCTTATGAAAATTTACTATAGTAGAACTGAATGCTTATGGTGGTAACATTGATGATTCATATAGGGAGATCAAATTTCAGTTAGGTTTTCATAGCAAGTATCATAGTTTGGTTAGTATAGTTGAAGATCTCAACATAGTAATGAGGAGCCATCTATTTGTTACTTTACTATGGTCTTAACTGAAATACCACAGTTTAAATTATGGTTACTATGCAAGAAATACTTCATGAACCTTGCTTTTTTTTTAAACGGATATCGCTGAAAGTAACGATAGCTTGCCATTCAGTGGTACGTTTCCCAAAAGCATCGTTAGCCAACTATGGTCCTAAGGAATATTTAAAGTTCACAATTTTTAACTTTACATGAAGTATTTAGGATTTAGAGCAGGGGTCTACAAACTCGGTCCTGGAGGGCCACTGTCCTGCAGAGTTTAGCTCCAACTTGCCTCAACACACCTGCCTGGAAGTGTCTAGTATGCCTAATTGACTCTTGACCCGGCAGTTTGATTGACAAGCGATCTAACCAATCATAATGCTGAATCTGCCATTTTGTCCGACAAAGCAGTCAGGAGTTAGAAGATTAACCTCGGTGGACTTAAACTTGAAAAATGGTGTGTATTGACACCTTTCCGCGTTTGAAACAACATTCTTTCTCATGTTCATTCATGTTTATTTGATGCTATAAATGAACTAGTAGGAAGAGATGATCGGTTCATGAGCCGCTTGAGCTGAGGTGCTACAGCAATTTGTCACAACACATTAAAGAGCCACAGAACGTTTTTTATTGTTCAAATTTATTTAAAAAATTACACAGTTTGAAAGCTGGGACTTTGTTTAATATCATAAGTAACCTGCTCTGTCTTGTCTGTCGACGTGTTGTCAGTTTCCTCTTTGCTCCGCGATGTATTTTTCACTCTGTGTGGCGTGACAGCGCCACGGCTTGTCGGACAAAGCAACAGTAACTAAGGGGGGCGGGTCTTTGCGAAGGGTCAATTAGACCTTGATTAGCTGGTTCAGGTGTGTTTAATTGGGGTTGGAGTTAAACTCCGCAGGAGAGTGGCCCTTCAGGACCGAGTATGGAGACCCCTGATTTAGAGATTTGCCCAGTCCCAAATGGCACACTTCATAGCACTTTCAGTCCTGTGGACTTATAAATGGCTGCTGCGTGTCTGTGTCCGTTAAGTCCATGAGACCGTAGTGTGTCCCATTTGTCAATTTTAGGTCTCAGAAGGGTGCTCGCGAGCGCCCCCTTTGCGGTCGATATGTGCACTTTTACCGAGCGTGCACTGGTGCGAGCTCCGCAGCAGACATCTTCCCGACAGTCAAAGCGGCATTACGTCACGAAAGTGCGGACTCGTAGGAAGACCGCAAGTGTTTAGGGTGCCATTTGGGACAGGGCCTTCATAGCACTTTCAGTCTTGTGGACTTACAATGGCTTCCGCATGTGTGTGTCCGTGTCCGTTAAGTCCACGAGACCGTAGTGTGTCCCATTTGTCAATTTTAGGTCTCAGAAATGTGCTCGTGAGTGCATTTGATATGTGCTCTCGATGTGCACTTTTGAGCAGACATCTTCCCTACAGTTAAAGTGGCATTACGTCACGAAAGTGCAGACTCGTAGGAAGACCACGAGTGTTTAGGGTGCCATTTGGGACAGGGCCATTGTATATGATGTACAACCTGATTCCAAGTGCAGCATGTTCCTGGATCAACATCTTTGTTGATCCTGGAAAAACATTACAGTCAACCAATCAGATTTGAGGGACAAGTTTAAAGTTTATGTCAAGTTTAGGCTCACAACCAGTGTTTCTACATCAGTGTTATTCTCCAATCAGTTCCCTCTGATTTTAGGGATAACTTATGGGTAAGGTTAGGTTTAGGGGTACGGATAGGGTTAGGACAACATTTTTGGACAGAAATGTTGTTCCAGGATCAACAAAATATGTTGACCCAGGAACACGTCTAACAGCAATATCAGGACGTGAGCACATGACCTCTTGAAAGGAGAGTTTGCATAAACGTTATTATTGATTCAAGGATCATGCTGACACAAAACCCATTCAAAAGATTAAATCTCAAAGAGTGTGACAGCAGCTCACTGATGGTTGATGTATTTCAGCTCACTGGAGATGATTTGCATGCATATCAGTTTTTGTAATAAATCTCTCTTATTAGAGACAACTCGGCTTGTCCTCGGAGGAAGCTCTATCTCAGCTTCATACTCAGCTGTCATCTGTCCTACAACAACACAGAGAGAGCTGTATAAAAGACAGCCAATGGAAGGCAAGTAGGCTAAAATTAAAGATTCCCAATGATACCACCAAAGAAGGTCTTTTGTTCGAAGGTCACCTTTTGATATGATGTTGTTCAGGCAGCATGGAGCAGATGTTTTCTGCATCACTCTGTCCGTTGGTCCAGTCTCCACTGGTCAGGGGTTTTACTGACAGCCCTGTGTGCAACAAGTCTGATCACCTGCCATGTGATTGAACCAAACAGGTAACACATTAACTAAGTGCATTTAATTATTATTATTTCCACTTAAATGTTGGTGGGTGTCAAATACACCTTTGAAAAAAACAAAACCACTTTGGTTTTTTAGCCAAAAAATACTTTGTTCATCTTAAACACTGAATCATTAGTCATTTGCATAAAGTCTGTAATGTTCTTGTTGTATGGTTGTCATAGTGAAAGCACAGCTTTGATTGGCGGATGCACAGTGTTGCTTCTCCTTCTGGCTGGGCTGGTTGCCATGACAGTCCTCCAGTGGCTGAAGAGAGAGGAGATGCCCCACAGAGTCGAGGCTTTACTGAACACTTTGCAGGGTTAGTTACATTACATGTACCCTACTGAGCACACATCCTGATGGCATCATTCATTTGAATCCTCTCCAATTCTAGTTTGACACAGTGCAAAGAGTGTATAGTCGAGGCATGCTCATCTACTTTTCTTGCCAGGAGAACATTTTATTGTCCAGACGTTGCTCTTTCATTTGGGAGACTTATATCAGGTGGTGTAAAAACCAAAGTATACTTTGGGCTTTAATGGTGTATGTACTGTATTGTAGTTATGTTCATTTATTTAAAATAACAGTTCCTAAAAATAAACTTTGTGTCATTTAGGCTACTCACCCTCATCATGTTTGCTCCAAACTGTAAAAAAAAAAAAAAAGCAGGGCACTAAGCCCCTAAAAAATGTGATTTTATAGCTTTGTAAGAGAAGATGCATTTTTGCTGAACCTGAAAAGTATTAAAAAGTAGCATTTAGAAGTTATATTAACTAATAATATAATTTTCTACCATATACAATTGAATGTACCTAGCTAACAACAACTTGCTTTGTTCTGGTTTCACCTCACTCCAGTCTAAATTAACTGATTTTATAGGTAGGCCTAATTTACTACACATTGTCATTTAAATAACCTGAAAATATTCTGGATTATTAAGGCTAATTTTACTAACCACTCTTGCTAAATGGGGTAAGCACACTTATGTTTATTTCAGAGTTGTTCGAGTAAATGATTCATTATAGACCGTGTGGACAGATCAGTTGTTGTCATGATTCATTAAAATGAATCTGTTCAAATGAGTCATTAGGTCGCGAATTGGACATTAGCGGACGTTGATGCGTTGCGTGCGAATCGCGACTGTCATTAGGACATCGCAAAAGATTTGTCAACACAGAAAACACTTCACCACTGGATAGGATTTTCTTTTTGTTTACTGAAAGTGTGGTTTATGTCAGCTGCACGTGCAGGGCGCCTGTCAGAAAAGATAAGGTGATGTTCTTTTGAGCACTATTCACACCCTGCAGTTATTCAGGAAAAACATTCTCCGATTGCGCCTCGTGAAACATGGATTCGGTCTTACGAACTTTTAGCATTGTGTCAGTTGATATAGATTATTATGTGTGAGGTAGAGAGAGTGCAAAGACGGTGCTTACTTTGAAGAAGAAGAGAGCTCGTGCGCACGAGGGAGCGCAGCAGTCGTCTCCCTCCTTCATTTTACAGTCGAATGGTGGCTAGAACGGCTCCAGGTTCAAAGGTCAATACGGAATGGATTAATCTGTGTTATTTTTTTTAACGCGATTAATTAATCGAAATTAACGCGTTATTTTGACAGCCCTAATTTTAACACATATTAGGTTAAATTATCACTGATTCCTTTTAATATTTCAAATTTATTTTAAATATTGTAATGCAACTACCTTAAAGGGTCCTTTATCTATTAGTTTGCAGCTATTTTTGTAGCTAAGCCTAAGCTAGCTACATTTTTTTAATAGGCCTACCTGGCAAAGAAAAATAATTAAAGACAGCATGAAACAAGTTGCAATACTCTTTTTTTTTTACCCCTGATGTGACGTGAAACTGCTTCTCAAACAAGAAAAAATGTAGGACGGGATTTTACTAAAGTACAGGTCTCTGCAGGCCAGTAATGATCAGTGGGCGAGGCCATAAACAGAGGGGCGTTTTTTAGAGCATTACCCTCATCAGAGTGTGGGTAGGGTTCAGGGGTGGGCTCGGGTGAAAGGGATCATTTTCATTGCATGATATATAAACACCCACCAGTTTGAAAACACCCATAAATACAGAAACGCCCACTTTTGTTCCGCAGAGATCTCATACCCATTTGATTATGTCCTGATTGGATCGTTGTCATTTTCTATTGCTGTGATCTCATGTGAGTGACAGGTTGTCCCGCCCCCGCCAGTAAACACGTCATCAGAGAAGAGATGTTGCAGCAAGATGGAGGGGAAGTTATTTTGATTAAAGTTTACAAGGGCACATGCATTTTAAAAAAGAATGATGCACTGATAAATCATTTATAATAAACACTGCAATATTCCATAAAAAAAATTAAATAAAAGGAATTGTCCATTTTGATTTCATGGTGACTTTAAACTCTTTGAATGCATCACAGAGTTCTGGAAACATCCTTCCTCTGATTGGTTAAGAGGCACAGAGGACCTGTTTGCCCCACCCTCCCCTGCCGTGTCACGACAGTGGGCCTATCGTGACGGGAAACTGGTCAATCTACCTGTCAGTCTGCTTGTGGAGGGTGACATCATCTCTTTACGCCCTGGCAGTGAAGCACCAACTGAACTAAGAGGAATTCAGGTTAGCACATACATGAGGAATAGTTCACCGAAAAGCGAAAAGATGTTTTTTTTTCTTCTGTAGAACACAAAAAGGAGAGATTTTGCAGAATATTCACAATGCTCTTTCCCATACAAAAACATACAGTGACCAGAGGCTGCAAAAAGGACAAAAAAGCAACATAAAAATAGCTCATATGACTTATGCACAATATTCTTAGTTCTCTGAAGCAAAAAATAGCTTTGTGTGACGAACAGATCAGTATTTAGAAATCTTGATATATGCTTTATGTGAAAGAGCAGTGTGTTATTTTTGTGTGAACCATTATTATGAATAAATAAGGCTAAGTAAATACAGTTTGTTTCCAATGTGCCCAAGGCACTTGTATCTTTTTATGCTGTTTTCAACAGATGAATTCCATTTTTTTCCTTTAACTGTATGACTGGAACTAAATGACTTTCTCTTTGCACAAGAGCACAAAATGAGAGCTCTGACTCTGTCATAAAACTCATTTTTATTTGTTTGTCTCTGATTGGTCTGTGAGGACAGGAAGAAGAGCATGTTGTCTTATCCCGCAGTGATGTGTTTAGTCACCTCTCCTCTCCCCCATCCCCATTGGATAGTGGAAGGCCCCGCCCACATCGTTTGCTCCAACCGCAGCTCTTCAGGGTAATGAAGACTCCGGCAGCTGAAGTGGTTCAGTAAGTTTTTATTTTTTATTTAACTTTCCTACTTTTATTATTTTGTTCCCCTTTTTAATAACAACTTACTTTTCTTTTTTTTATCCATTTTTTCTTTTCTAAACACCTCTCAACCTTTTTGGTGTTATATCACATTGCTATTTTGATTGCTCAATTATAAAACGATTCAGTACTGCATCAACAGAAATATGTCTAATACTTCAGAAAACAAGTGCTTCCCAGAGGAAAATGGTATTGCTTTTTCATAGCTCAGAAGATGTAATGTAGTCCTAAACTCCAAGTAAAAGAGAAAGGGTTTCAGATAACAAGCACTATTGTGTCCCAGTGGTGTTCTTCTAGTACTCTCATTTGAATAAGAGTCTTTTCATGTTAACTCATCTGTCAGACACAAAACATAGATCCTAGTGGAGGACTTAAGAGCTTAAGGACTGTATTCAATATGATATTCCACTATTACAACACTGTCACTGGATCAGCTTGTAACAACATAACAGAAATTATCATTCACAACGGCAAAGCATATCCTATACACTTGAACTCCTAAACTACAGCCCCAGGATGTTCAAAAGAGAAGGATTTATGGAAAAAGGCCAGAATTTGACACAGCATCTCTTTTATATGGATCTTTTTATGTAGGAGGTGTTTGGAGCTCTATCAGCACAGACCTGTGTCTGTTCTGGATAATGAACGTTTCACTGTGCAAAGTTTACTAGAGAGAGGCCCAGCGCCTTTTGTCTTGGTGAGACTAATCTTTTATGCATATTTTTTATGTTATTCATTTGACAGTTAGACATTTTTTTTTTTATAAGAAATGACTAGCAGTGGTTTCAAAAAAAAAACAAATGTTTGTTTTAATTAGTATGTGTGAATTTACAAGCCATTTTTTTATTATTACAAAAAAAAACATGGTGCTATAGAACCATGGTACATTTTATTATTTCTTTTGTTAGTAGTAGATGTTATGAACTAAAATGGCTTTTTCACTGTTTATGAAATGGAAAAATTCCCTTGTCTGGTTGTAACATCTTTCTGACCTTTATTTTCCAGGTGCTGCTCCTGGTTTTGAATCTGTTGCGTATTTTGTTTGGCGCTCCTGGTGTGGGACCGTGGCCTGTTACACTCCTGCAGCTACCTGTAGGATATCCAAAAACAAACATATACACACATCTATACACTAACATACTCTGAAACACACAAATGCAAATACTAGGAAAGTATCACATGGAGTGTTTTGCTATAAAATGCACATCATATTTTGTGAGAACATGTGATATGGTAGAGCAAAACAGGCACTATTTTTTTTTATATCTAAAGGTACACTATGTAACTTTTGGCTCTCTAGCAGTTAAAAAACAAAACCATGCATTTTGCAGAAGAACATTGTTTTGGATCTGCGTGACTGTGCAGATGAATATGGTTCTTTCTCATAACTAAAAAAGAGAAACATTCTAGGTTTAAGAGCTACATATGGCAATTTATCTGTTCAACTGACCTTTCGCAAAGAGCCGTTCGCCAAACATTGTTTTGGATCTGCGTGACTGTGCAGATGAATATGGTTCTTTCTCATAACTAAAAAAGAGAAACATTCTAGGTTTAAGAGCTACATATGGCAATTTATCTGTTCAACTGACCTTTCGCAAAGAGCCGTTCGCCAATGTTGATTCCTTTAGTTACTGTTGCTATGTCCGACAAGCCATGCCAATCTCTCGCCAGACATCATGTCCTCACGCAGTGAAAAATACATCGCGGAGCAAAGAGGACACTGACAAGGCGTCGACAGACAAGACAGAGCAGGTTACTTGTGATATGAAACAAAGTCTCAAATTTCAAATTTTGTCATTTTTAAAGAAATTCAAACAATAAAAACCGTTTTGTGGCTCTTTAATGTGTCGTGACAGATCGCTGTAGCACCTCAGTTCAAGCGGCTCATGAACCGATCATCTTTTCCTACTAGTTCATTTATAGCATCAAATAAACATGAATGAACATCATAAGAAATATTGTTTCAATTGCAGAAAGACGTCAGTACACACTATTTTTCAAGTTCAAGTCCACCAACGTTAATCTGCTAACTCCCCTGACTGCTTTGTTGGACAAAATGGCATTATGATTGGTTAGATTGCCTGTCAATCAAACTCTTGGGGAAGGGTCAATTAATTACATTACTCACTCTTTAAATAAAAACAGTATCTTCGCATTGCTTTTACTACATTTCAGATCCCTCAGTTCCCACCACCTTCGAAAAGCCAAGCCAATGTTGATTCTTGTTTTATTACGAGCTCTGTCGTGTTCTCTTTTTGCCAGCAGTCTCCTGTTTGGCATTTCTTTAAAATTTTTGATTCCCTGCAGGTTTGAGATTCAGCTGCTCCATATCAACCTTTCTCGTTTGTTGTGACAACTAACCTATGCCACTCCCACACCATACATGCGCCAGAGTAGCCGGAGCAATTTTTCTCTATTTACAGATATGATGAGACATGCACGGAAGAGTGACATTTGTATGCAAATTCCTGCGAAAACTATCCTGTTATGTCTAAAATATAAACACTTACAACAGGCTTACCATAGTGAATCAGGGTAAAAAACATTTTGGAAGGACTGTTGATATATTGGCTATTATTATTTAAATTTTGTTAATTTTAAACAAAAAATGTTACATAGCCCTAGTAAAAAAACCTATACTAGAATCTATTTAAAATACATTTATTTAATACTAAGTATACTTCAAATCCATTAACATATTTATTGACATGTCACTTATGACTTACTGATATAAAATTATAATTAAACTTTATTTGGGGTAATTCTTTATTGCACAATGCACATTTCTTAATATTATGCCTAAAAAGTGTTTTAATAACATTACTAATCTTTGTATAATATCAGTCTTTAAATGCAAGATATTTAAAGTGTACCTAAAGTACAATCAAATTTACTCAAGTATATCTTTAGTTGGACCTCAGCACTATTTTCGCACAATTAAAGTGCATTAAAGGAATAGTTCACCCAAAAATTAAAATTCTGTCATCATTTACTCACCCTCAAGTTGTTCCAAACCTGTATAAATTTATTTGTTCTGCTGTACACAAGGGAAGATATTTAGAAGAATGTTTGTAACCAAGCAGATTTCGCCCCCCATTGACTACCATAGTATTTTTTCCCCTACTATTGTAGTCAATGGGGGCCAAGATCTGCTTGGTTATAAATATTTTTTTCCAAATATCGTCCCTTGTGTACAGCAGAACAAATAAATTTATACAGGTTTGGAACAACTTGAGGGTGAGTAAATGATGACAGATTTTTCATTTTTGGGTGAACTATCCCTTTAAGTACAAAAAAAAAATAATAATTATACCAGTTTAGTATACCAAAAGTACAACTGCATGGTATTTTCATTCAGCACATAGATATGTAAATATATTTGTGGTATATTTAACACAAAATAAAATGTATTTCAAATACATTTTAGTATATTTTTTCACTAGGGTAGTGTACCTTTAAAATATTGAGCATAACATAAAAATCTCTTGTGAAAACATCAAATTTTGTGTTCCAGGTGAATGGCGTTTTACCTCTGTTGCCCATGACTTTCCCCCTGCTTTGGGTTTTCGTGTGCATGTACGGAGAGGCCTGTGTTCTTTTACAGATGGGCTCGGAGCCAGCGGACTGGTGGGTATGTTCAATAAAAAGGAAACCACACAATAGCTGTGGTTGTTGGTAATTATTTGGAATGTGAAACTGATTTTCCCATTTCGTTGAATAGGAACTGTGGAAGTTGACCTGCAAGAAATGTTACTCAGTGTTCTGGGGTCAAACATCGACACTCTGCCACACCGCTAGTTTGCTGCACAGTCTGGGATCTGTAACTGTAAGTGCAACCAAGCAAAAAAGACTCACATATATAAGTATTAAGACATAAAGGCACACTTAAAAATGTATGCATGTCATTGCATTCAATAATCAAATGGCATATGCAAACAAATGATGTTTTATCTTTGAAATAAATGGCACTTGGTTTGATGTTTGCCTTATGTTTCTCTGCACTACACTGATAGCATCTCACACATGGGGTGACGTTGGGGCAGTGAATGTTATTCTATCTCTCTCAAAGTAATGCAACTCTGAAATAAGAGCTTTGAGTGTGTTCCAGAATACACTTGGTCACAGTATCAGCATGCAGGAATATCTGTGAACAAATCCCATGTGATCTTAGTGTACTCTATAATTAAAATGTAATCATAAATATAACAAAAACGTCCTTGGTGGTTTTTCATTGGTCCTGATAAATGGGTCGAATAATGTATTAAATTAAATCAAGATGATAATGCTGTAGAAATGTGGTATATGGTACACTGTAAGAAAAAAAAAACACATGGAAAAAGGAAAATATCTGGTAATTTTGGACATTTCCTTTGACCATAAAACCACACAATACAACACAATGGAAAATTCCTTCATGTTAACAGCACATTAGGCCCTGTTTTTATAGGTTATTGGCCAATATTAGAGCTTTTTTAAATGAATCATATTGGACGATATTTGCGTGCACACTTATTTCCAGTATTTTTTACATAGATTACCTTTGCTGTGATCAAATTCTCACTTAATCTAAAATACAATTGATTAAAATGCTATTAAGTCTATTAAATGTATGCAAATTTCAAAATAACCCATTTTTCGCACTATACATTATAATATTATGATGCCCAAATTCACTTTTAGCATTTTAAACTACTGATTTTCATTTTTAGTGTTTAATGTTTAATTACACAATTTAATAATTACACAAAATATTGAATTCATCACGAAAACATCATGGAAAAATATACTGGTATTGGCTGTAATCATTTTTTT
Source organism: Megalobrama amblycephala (assembly GCF_018812025.1). NCBI lineage: Eukaryota > Metazoa > Chordata > Actinopteri > Cypriniformes > Xenocyprididae > Megalobrama > Megalobrama amblycephala. The sequence goes on from NC_063050.1 coordinate 45,766,342, forward strand.
ATTTATATGTAATTTGCAGGGTACATTAAAGAATACCATAGTATCACGTAGTACTTTTTTGTAAACATAGTGTTAGGGGTTAGGAGTAGCACTTACAGTTTTTAAATGGTTAGTTCACCCAAAAATGAAAATTCTGTCATTAATTACTCACCCTCATGTCGTTCCACACCCGTAAGACCTTCGTTCATCTTCGGAACACATAAATTAAGATATTTTTTATGAAATCCGAGAGGTTTCTGATACCCAAGAAAAAGCAATGTAATTACCACATTCAAGGTTCAGAAATGTAGTAAAGACACTGTTAAAATAGTCCACGTGACTATCAATTTGATTAATTAATATCTTAATTTGTGTTCCGAAGATGAACGAAGGTCTCAAGGGTTTGGAATGACATGAGGATGAGTAATTAATGACATATTTCATTTTTTGGGTGAACAAAACCTTTAAGTCCTCACAAATTGTGTGTGTGTGTTGCAGGTCCTGTGCTGTGTTGATAAGCAGGGTATTCTCTCATGGCCCAGTCCAAACCCTGAAAAGATTCTGTTCTTCAGCAAGTCCGCCTCATCACAAGAGACAGAAAGACAGAGGCAAAAAGAGGCAAAGAAAGAAAAAGACAAAGATGAAGAAGAGGTTGGCTTGAAGGACCCCGTTCAGGTTAAAAAAAAATCAAAATGAGTCTGCTCTTGTGACTCACTAGTAGTGATCGACCGATATTGATTTTTTATAACCGATACCGATTATTTGCATGTTTATGTACCTGATAACCGATATGCAGAACCGATATTTATTTACTGTTGTACTTCTGTTTTTGACAATTATTACAACACAAATGAGCTGAACAAACCATTTTATTTATAACAATCACTCCCTCCTTGCATACAAAAAAAACCCTTTATATTTATACACAAATAAATAGAGGGGTCTGAGTCCAAAAAATTAAAGTGCACTGTTACGAAGTGTCTTTGTTTTAAAATAAAAGCTTTGAGGTAAAAAAAATAAAGCACAAAAATGATTATAACATATTGGTGGATGCCAACTGACAAAGTGCTGTTTGACTATAACTTAATCAACCGCGATCGCGCATGGAGATAATAAATAATTAATTTCCACAAAGCGGTAGGCTATATTTATATGTGTATTAGCGAAATAATTGTTATGTAGTAAATGATAATATAATCTAGGGTGTTTAAACAAGATAATCTTGTCAAAAGTTTCATTCAGTGGCCGTGCTTAAGCCTCCTGACCATCCGTCAGTTGCTAAGCAATATGAACGAACTTTTTCTTCTAGACTAATGGTGAGCAAATACAACAGATAGAGAATTAAATTCAGCGCTTTTATTTTCAACATGCACTCATTCATGTCTGTTTTATTTAATTCATGTAAAGTTACGTCTTTATTGGGGCAGGACATGACGAATTACACTACGTGACTCAATGAGTTAGTCTCAATTGTTTAGAAACAAGCTGCATAAATGAACTATATCAGGAATTTATGTCTCAGATCTCATTTGTGCATGTCTGTTATGTTAAATAAAGTTGATTAATTAAAGCAAACCAAGTAGAACATATACTCTACCTGTGCACTGAGTTGTTGTTGACTGATCTCCTCAGACGCCCGGGCTGCAATGGCGGAAATCTCAAAACGGCCACAAGATGGCGCCGTAAATCGGCGAATCCGATATTACAAAACCGATACCCGATTATGGAAAAATGCTTAAATATCGGGAAAAATATCGGTAAACAGATATATCGGTCGATCACTACTCACTAGGTCTCATCTGATGTCTTTATTCTCAAGATCCGCTCACTCTGCAGTCTAGAGATGTTGAGTTTGTCGGTGGGTCAGGCTCAGTGTGATGACACATGGGTGCAGTTTGATGACACTTGCTGGCAACGCCACGCCCCTTCTCTTCGGCCTCTGGGATTGGCTTTGCAGTTAGTCCTCTGCGACCCTGGAGTTGCCACCCGCATGCTCCGCCTCTCTGACCACCTGACCCATGCTGCGCTGGTGCGCACTCGACCCCCTTGTCAGCCAGTCCGCCCACCCTGGGGGCTCTGCCATCTACCAAGGATTCTAGGTAAAGCCAGATAAGAAAAATTGTGGTTTTTAATGCTCCAATGAAGCAGATTTTTTTTTTTTTTTTTTTTTTTTTTTTGCCATGTAGATTCACAACAGTGAGAAAGCAGAAGCTTCAACAAAATCTCAGAGGTAGTGTAAAAGTGAAGCCAGAGTAAGAGGAAGGGGTATAGTTAGGGGTGTAGTCACTAGCAAAAAGTTTTTTCACATGTACCATGGTAATACCATGTTTTTGGCAAGGTATATTTTAAGTTGCTTGGAGTACCATGCAAATAACATCATTTACAAAAAGCACTTCCATGGTTCTTTGGATGTCACCATTTTTTAAACATTCACAATATTCTTGAAAATACCTTGGGGTTCTTTTTTTACTGTATTTTTCAGAGACTTATTACAAAAACAATGACCCTAAGCTTTTGAAAGGTAGTCTAAATATCACGATTCATTTCAATACCATGGTATATTTTGATCTGACATTGTAATACCATGGTATTTTAATATTAACCATGGTATTTATTTAGTATTGCAAGGTTATTCCAAAAATATAATGGTAGTATTGTGGTTGTTGTTCCATCAGAGTCTTGTAACCTCAAAATCTTAAATATCTCCAGCAAAACTGCATTGTAGTCATAACAGTGTGTGTTCATATCTACAGGCTTCTCCACCTCCGCAAAGGAGCCTTTCGAACAGAGAATGAGTGTGGCAGCCTACACCCTGCCCTCCATCTCCTGCCCTGGAGACCCAGGGATCATTGCACCACCTTCTGTGTCAATGAGACGGCTTCCTTTCTCACATCTCATAGCACTGCTGGTGCACCACACTCAAACTGGTGAGCATATGCACATGTATACATGCATGAACATCCTTGGACGCATGTGACCTGTGACATTACTACACGCACAGCCAATAGTAAGCGGTTACTATGTTTGGAACAGGATTCTAGCATATCGTTTACACTGTATACAGAAATAGTATGTGAAAAAAAAAATGCATTATGTAAGGAAGGGGTTTATTTATTATTTATTTTTTTATGATAATCTGTAGATTATACATTATCCCACTCTATGCACGACTGTTTACCAAATAGATAAATGGTCATGAAATATGTATTTAATATTTCTCATAAATTCATAAATCCTTATTATGCTAGATAAAGAGACCATGTACGGCACAAGACATATGAAACTAGCTCTGATACTGTATGTTGGACAGTGTTGTTTTAGTGTTATTTAAATATTTTGAATTAGCTTTCATTTTATATTTTCATTTTTCATTTTTTTTTAATTGTTTTTTTATGATTTTTAAAAAATATTTGTATTTAGCTTTAATTCCATTGTATTACAGTTTTTTTATTTCAGTTAGTTGCCAAGACAACATTAAAATAATATTCTGTTGAGAATTTTACATATTACAGTGAATATAATACGTCATTCTTTTCCCAAGGAGATCTTCAATTATTCTCATATGGCTCAGCTGATGTAGTTTTGGGTGCATGCACTGAATTCTGGGATGGAGAGGATATTCAACGCCTCACCGACTCTGACAGGTCTTACTTCTATTGTAGATTCATGCTGTCAATTCTGTATGTGTGAGTGTTAGAGCACCTGCTGTGACCACATCTCTTTGTTCTGCTCTCTTTGCCTTATCTAAAGTGTTGAGTCTGAGTCCACCTTGTCGAGTCCAAGTCCTTAATCAATTGAGTTTGAGTGGGAGATGTTTATTAAAGGGTTAGTTCACCAAAAAATGAAAATTATCCAATGATTTACTCACTCTCAAGCCATCCTATGTGTATATGACTATCTTCTTTCAGAAGAAAACAATCAGAGTTATATTATAAAATATCCTGGCTCTTCCACGTTTTATAATGGTAGTGAATGGGGCTCAACATCTTGAGTTGCCAGAAGACAGTTATTATAGTTTATAAAGTTTTAAATATGGATATTTTTCTTAACCCCCTGGACTGGAGCCGTGTGGATTACTTTTATGATGGATGGATGCACTTATTTGGGCTTAAAAAACTTGAGCCCCATTCACTACCATTATAAAGTTTGGAAGAGCCAGGATATTTTTTATATAACTTGTGCTTGTCTGAAAGAAGATAGTCATATACATCTAGGATGGCTTGAGGGTGAGTAAATCATGGGAAAATGTTCTTTTTTGGGTGAACTGACGCTTTAACTTGTTAACTGTCACCCCCACTTTTTTTTTTTTAGACAAGAAAATGTACTATCCAAACTTAAATGGTTGTAATTCAAGAATACTTTGGAGTATATAGACATTATTATAGACATAAGGCTGGTCTTGTTTTAAAGATAGTAGAAGTGAGAGAACTTATGTAAGTGAAACAGAAAAAAAGTTATAGAACTTTAAGTTTATGAAAATGTAAAATGTAAAAATAGAATATTTTATATTTTATATAAAATATATATTTTACAAAAAAAGTTTTACTCTAAAACTGCAAGGAAATCAAAGCCAAAAATCAATCTGAACAAGTTGTGTTCCAAATTTCAAGTTGATATCTCAAAAAATGAGCTTTCAGTAATATTTTGTTTGGGTGCAGTACCACACTTTTTCACTAGATGACATCCAAGCTCCATTGGTGACCATATAAAGGTGCCTCCATTTCCATATATGGTTTAGGTGATCTGAACCATACATTTCCATCATTTTCATACAATTTATGAAATAGACATCCTATATAGAAGTAGTATGGGAAGCTTGGCAGAATGTGATATGAATTCAGCCTCTAATAAACATAAAAACAACATATACGTGGGTTATAGATTGCCGCCGCAATCATAAATGTTTTGTTTTTTTTCTATTAAAAACCTTTTCAGACCTTTTTTTCTCAGAAAATTGAATGGATGTTATCTTTTGAACTCTTGGCATGAAAACAAACATGTTTCAACCAATCTTTAAGGATGTTTCATGTTCATTGCTATGGATTCAACTGTACTCATAAAAATGAGTCTAAAATGTAAGAGTACATGTGAAGTTCGAAAAAAAAAAGTCCACCCGAGTGCATCTGAGTTCATTCACAATTGCAGTCTTAGTCCAAGTACAATTACTGCTGGCACACCTACTGTTGGGTTAAATTGTTTGCTCAAGGACACAAAGCTGTTAGGGAATCTCACTAACTTCTCCATCATTAAAACACTTCTTTGAGCGCTTTGTAACATCAGCTTTCAGATCACATGCCCAAATCTTGAATCATTCACACTGATAGCAATTAAATCCCTAAAAACGTTTGGGGTCAGTAAAAACATTAATATTGTGAAATGTTATTAGAATTTAAATTAACTGGTTTCTATCGGAATATATTTTAAAATGTAATTTATTCCTGTGATCAAAGCCGTCTTTTCAGCATCATTACTCCAGTCTTCAGTGTCACATGATCCTTCAGAAATCATTCTAATATGATGATTTGCTGCTCAAGAAACATTTCTTATAATTATCAATGCTGAAAACAGTTGTGCTTAATATTTTTGTAGAAACTGTAGTACTTTTTTTCAGGATTCTTTGATTATTAGAAAGATAACAAGAACAGCATGTATTTGAAATATAATTTTGTGAGCTGTGTGCATGTGCAGGAAGAAAGTTGTGGATTTTTATCAGCGTTCTTGTATGGCTGGTCAGTGTGTGGCTGTTTCCTTTAAGCCACTGTTGCAACCACATGACCCAGAAATAGATGACACCTGTGTGGAGCTGCCTTTCAATCACAATACTGATACTACAGGTATTTTCTGATTATAATTATGTAAAAATATATGATCATGTATGTGATTGAAAAGTTATCAGGAAGTAAAATGTCTCTGTGTGTGTGTGTGTGTGTGTGTGTGTGTGTGTGTGTGTGTGTGTGTGTGTGTGTGTAGATGATATCTCTATCACACCCCTCAGGCAGCAAATCTTTCTTGGTCTGGTGTCATCACAGTTTCAAGCCCGTCCTGATGTGGTCAGACTTATCTCAGGGCTGGACAGTGCTTGCATTCGTTTTGTCTATTTTTCCATTGAAGAGGAAGTTCGAAGTAAGGTCAGCAGACATAAACACTCGAACACACATTAGTAATAGCCATTTTGCCACGTTAGTAATAGCCAGAGACATTTTGTTCCCCAGTTAATGCTAATTAATAGCCTGAACAGATCAGATGAAAAGGAAAGTTTCTATCATTGGATAAAACATAATAATTTTGAATATAAATTTAAGTAAAATTAATATGTCATACACTACCATTCAAAAGTTTTGGGTCTGTAAGATTTGCTCACCAAGGCTGTGTTTATTTGATCAAAAATACAGTAAAAACAGCAATATTGTGAAATATTATTTCATTTTAAAATAACTGTTTCTATGATAATATATTTTAAAATATAATTTATTCCTGTGATGCAAAGCTAAATCTTCAGCATCATTACTCCAGTCTTCAGTGTCACATGATCCTTCAGAAATCATTCTAATATGCTGATTTGCTGCTCAAGAAACATTTCTTGTTATTATTAATGTTGAAAATTATTGTGCTGCTTTATATTATGTGAAAATCGTGACATGATTTTTTTTTTTCAGGATTCTTTGATAAATATAAATTTCAAAAGAATGTATATTTAAAAAAATATTTAGAATTATATGCAGTTGTACACTGACAAAGCATGCACTATGATACCCGGAATGTGTATTAAAAAAAGTCTTTGTTGACTTTTGGTCAGGTTATTATGATTATTGGATAGGAATGTTTTTGCAGGACTAAATCGTGTTGATTACACCTCAGCTGCTGTTTAACATTTTCATTATTCAAACAATATCGGATGATTGAATGTACAAATGTTTTAATTCATGTTATTTACATACTTAATTTGATTATCATTCCATGAGTAGGTGTTTGCTGAGAAAATGGGACTGGAGACAGGATGGAACTGTCACATCTCCCTCCAATCAGAGAGCTTCCCTCTCGACCCAGATAACGTGGAGGAGCCAGAGACAGAGGAAGGTGAGAGACAGAGACATTCTTGCTGGTCTATGACCAATTGTTGAATTTTAACAGTACTGTTCATTGATTTCAGAGGAGGAAATTCTGCTAAGAGACAGTGTCAGAGAGAGGACAGAGTCAAGGGCCATGGAGCATGATGGGGCATGTCTTATCGAGGACTTAAACAGGGTGCCACTCATTTACACTGTATTAACACTTAAGATTTCTACAAAGGCATTTTTTAGACCTTCTAAGAAGCTGTTTTCTTTGTTGCGACCAGGAGGTAGGATCCCAAACTGATAGACAAACCATTCGCACACACACACACCTTGACATAAATAGAGATAACCTGATTTTTGTTTTTCCAGGCCAAACTTCCAAAAGGAATAGAGAATGTGAGGCCACATCTGGAGAACATTGATAATGTTCCATTGCTGGTCCCTTTATTTACAGACTGCACATCTCAGAGTAAGACACATACAAATACACACACAAACATACATTTTTTATTTATTTATTTAATTAAATAAATGTAGCAATATAGAATTGACAACAAATCGAAATACTAAAATAATACAAATTTTGTTGTCTTTCCCCATATGATCCATATTTTGTTGACAAATATTGTGACTGATAAAATTAAAATTATATTAATTTTAATACCCTATAAAAATGCCTTGACCAGACATTTATGGAAAAATAACCGCATTTATCTCTGTTAAAGAATATTATATACTCTACTGTACAACAGTAAGTTTTTTTTAAAGAAATTATACTTTTATTTTTGATGCATTAATTTGGTCAAATTTGACAGTAAAGACATTTATAATCTTTTTAGATTTATATTTCAAATTTGCTGTTCATTTAAACTTTCTAATCATCAAAGAATTCTGAAAAATGTATCACAGTTTCCACAAAAATATGAAGCAGCACAAATTTCTTCAACATTGATTATGAGAAATGTTTCTTGTGCAGCAAATAAGCATATTAGTATAATTTCTGAAGGATCATGTGACACTGAAGACTGGAGTAAATATATCTTTGCCATCACAGGAATAAATTATATTTTAAAATATATTAAAACACAGAACAGTTCTTTTAAATTGTAATAATATTTCACAATATTACTGTTTTACCGTATTTTTATTAAATAAATGCAGCCTTGGTGAGCAGAAGAGACTTCTTTCAAAAATATAAAAAAAATCTTCCTGACCCTAAACTGTTAAACATGTGTTTTTGGTCCACTACTGATGCAACTTTACATAATGTTGTAAAAAAAAATTATAATATATAAATAAAATATACAGTACAGTCCAAAAGTTTGGAACCACTAAGATTTTTAATGTTTTTAAAAGAAGTTTCGTCTGCTCACCAAGGCTACATTTATTTAATTAAAAATACAGTAAAAACAGTAATATTGTGAAATATTATTACAATTTAAAATAACTGTTTTCTATTTGAATATATTTCACAATGTAATTTATTCCTGTGATGCAAAGCTGAATTTTCAGCATCGTTACTCCAGTCTTCAGTGTCACATGATCCTTCAGAAATCATTCTAATATGCTGATCTGCTGCTCAAGAAACATTTAATGTGTACAATTGTACAAAATATTTGTGTACAATATTTTTTTTCAGGATTATTTGATGAATAGAAAGTTCAAAAGAACAGTGTTTATCTGAAATCTAATCTTTTGTAACATTATAAATGTCTTTACTGCCACTTTTGATTGATTTAATGCATCCTTGCTGAATAAAAGTATTCATTTCTTTAATTTCTTTTCAAAAAAATAAAAATAAAAATTCTTACTGACCCCAAACTTTTGAACGGTAGTGTATAATGCTACAGAAGCTTTGTATTTCAGATAAATGCTGTTCTTTTGAACTTTCTATTCATCAAGGAATCCTGAAAAAAAAGTACACAACTGTTTTCAACATTGAAAATAATCATAAATGTTTATTGAGCAGCAAATCAGCATATTAGAATGATTCAGCTTTGCATCACAGGAATAAATTACTTTGTCAAATATGTTTAAATAGTACACAGTTATTTTAAATTGTAATAATATTTCACAATATTACTGTTTTTTTACTGTATTTTTAATTAAATAAATGTAGCCTTGGTGAGCAGACGAAACTTCTTTTAAAAACATTAAAAATCTTAGTGGTTCCAAACTTTTGGACTGTACTGTACAACGTGTAAAAATATCTCTTTATCAGATAAATTAAATGAAGCAATCCTTGAAACATAAACACATACCAGAGAAAACCGAAAAAAAAAAACTGCACTCGCTTGTTTTAGGCTTGTTTTGTCAGAGCTGGTTGTTTGTTTTTCTAGTGAGATCTGGCAACACTGCTCAAAATTATTTATATCATCTATCACCAGCAACAAAGCAGCCATTATAAACTGTGTGTGTGTGTGTGTGTGTGTGTGTGTGTGTGTGTGTGTGTGTGTGTGTGTGTGTGTGTGTGCGTGTGTGTGTAGCTGAATGTGAGATGGTGTGTATCATGCAGGAGTATGGAGAGGTCGTGTGCTGCCTCGGGAGCAGTCAAAACATCAACAACAATGAAATCTTCCTACAAAGCGATATCAGGTGATCTGTCTAACCTACAACTTTCCTCTTCTCATTTCCCTTCATCTCAACAACCAGGCAAGAATGGATTTGCTCATGACATGACATGACATGACATGACTAAATCTAATATTTTAATGAGCATCCTAATCCCAAATCATTGTAATGCCAGCATGACACATTGTTGCATTAAATTGCCATGTCATAGGGCAGATTTATTTTTCAACATCAATTTCTATGTAGGCATACCTTAAAATCTTGGCTACCAAAGACATTTCCACATATACTGTCCACACAAAAAAAGATACAGTTCATTAAAGGGGTCATGACATGTTTTTTATTTTATTATTTTAATATTCAATATTCACTTATAATGTTAATAAAGTTTTTTGAACAAAAAACAAATAAAACCAAATATATGTGCATAAAAAAGATTATTTTTAATGATTATTGCATAGGAAACAGTATCAACATCCACTGGCTATTGCACGTGAGTAAGTGTTTTGCAAACATTATCCATATAAAACCATCATTTACAGACAAACATTATGAAGTCATTCACTTAAAGTTTGTGATTCAGCTGTTGTCAGATCCAATTCAGTTGGCTGCTTCATGTTCAACAAAAGTTTCTTTGCGAACTCTCCATTACACTGTGCCTCATTACAAAACAAAATGCTCCGAACAAACATATAATCCTCACATCCAATGTAGACAAAGCCTTTAAGCGGCTGAATGCCAGTGGGCGGGGCCTATGGTGCGATGATGTATAAGTATTCGTCAGTGTCTTGCTCTGGGGGCAGTCATATGCAAATGTTTTGGCAGTGTGATGTCGCAGACCCCACAATATCAAAATCAAATGTTTTTGGAGCTTGATTAAATAAATGTTTTGTTTATAATGAGGAGGATGTTTTAAGCTATGAAAATGTTTTAATGGTACAATGTGTATATGTCAAAATATATCAAGATGTCATGACACCTTTAAACACATGTTGACCTTTTGTGACCTATTAGCAGGCCATGTTGTTGTACTATATGGGGTAAGTTGTCACAATTGCACAAGTCTTGGTTTCACTAATATAGCCAAGTCTTTTGTAAGTGGAATCACTTGCCGTTTTATCTGCATTATTGTATTATATGCAGTTTTATTTATTATATGTATTTAAATACAAGATATTTTTTATTATATTATATTATATTATATTATCCATTGTTTCTGATCTATTAATTGACAGCATTGGTTTAGATCCTCTGGTTCCCACATGTTGTTGGTCCACTTCTGATGCAGCTGATGAAACTTTAAACACTTCAGACTCTGTGAGTGTATCGCAGCTCTCTAGCGCCATCTGTGGGCTGGCCTGCACAGTACAGTTTAACCAAAAAGACAACAACACAGTCATCAGGCTCATCAAACAGGTAAATATGGACGCACATTAACGCTCACACATGTACACGAATAAATGTATAATATATTATACATTTTTATATATCGGTGTGGTGGATGCAATTTATAATGTCGTTTTCCTCAGGCACGTCACACCACGGCAGGCATCAGAAAGTGTTTTCTGTTCTTGCTCCAGTGTCAGCTGTCCCTTGTTCTCATTCAGGTACTGTATAAGAGAGGACTAGGAGTGCCTCATAAAAAATGATTAAAGATAAATGTGACTCAAAATCTAATTCTGTAAATAAATAAAAATAATCTAATAAATTAAGGCACATTCTTCTGCCAAAAAACAGATGACTGCTAGTGAAGGCAAATGCATCGGAGACAGAATCTAGGACAATTTAAATAATATATGACACAATAATATGATGCAATATTTGCAATTAAGTATAACTACATTAACACATCACATCAGTTGCACTTTTATATAAAATGTATCTAATATATATATATATATATATATATATATATATATATATATATATATATTATATTATATTATATTATATTATATTATATTATATTTTAAAGTTAATCATTTAAAATTAGTATTGTATTTTTAGTTAAGAATGAATTGATTCCCTCATGTTAGGAGGCACATCTAGGACTCCATACAATTGGAGTATTTTGCTTTGTCCCACATGCACTTGTTTTCTTTGACTTTGCTATTTCTGTCAGAAGAAATGAGTAACACACTCATGATTTACATCTTAAGCTCAGGGTTTGACAGGCGCAGCTGAGTAAGCCGCTGCGTGTTTGTTTATTTCCACAGATTCTGGCATGTGTGTGTCAACTTCCTCCTCCACTGGGCACAAGTGATGTCCTCTTTCTGTCCTGTTTCTATTTTCCCTTACTCAGGTATGAACGAATGTTCTAAACAATAACACACTTTCAAATACTCATGCAAAGTGACCAAAGAAAATCAGTAATAAATGATAAGATGACCCCTAAACTTTCATATTTGTGGTCGGTCAAAAGCATCTTTGATTTTTAAAATTTCACCTGCTCCAATCATGAATGTTAGATAAAATTCTTGAATATAAACATGTAATGTAACTTTCCCATATGGAAGCTTGTTTCCGCCACAGAATATCTCACAATTCTGACTTTTTTTTCCCCACAATTGCGAGTTTACATCTCGCAGTTGCGAGTTATACAGTCAGAATTGCAATATAAATTCCGAAGAGAGAGTTTATATCTCGCAATTCTATTTTTTTTTTTTGAGAATTGCGAGATATAAAATGCCAGAATTGTAAGATAAAAAGTTGCAATTACCTTTAAGCTTCCATAGGATTAGGGCCAAGCAATAATAAAAAAATAAAACCATCTCAAGATTAAAGTTGTTAAATTTCGAGAAAAAAGTCGTTAAATTTCAAGAAAAAAGTTGAGATAAAATGTTGAGAATAAAGTCATTAAATTACGAGAAAAAAGTCGTTAAATTACGAGAAAAAAAATCGTTAAATTTCAAGAAAAAAGTCGAGATAAAATGTTGAGAATAAAGTCATTAAATTACGAGAAAAAAGTCGTTAAATTACGAGAAAAAAGTCGAGATAAAATGTTGAGAATAAAGTCATTAAATTAAGAGAAATAAGTCGTTAAATTACGAGAACAAATTTGTTAAATTTGTCATAATTTAACGACTTTTTTTCTCGTAATTTAATGACTTTATTCTCAACATTTTATCTCGACTTCTTTTCTCGAAATTTAACGAGTTTTTTTCTCATAATTTAACAAATTTGTTCTCATAATCTAACGACTTTTTTCTCGTAATTTAATGACTTTATTCTCAACATTTTATCTCGACTTCTTTTCTCAAAATTTAACGAGTTTTTTCTCATAATTTAACAAATTTGTTCTCATAATCTAACAACTTTTTTCTTGTAATTTAATGACTTTATTCTCAACATTTTATCTCGACTTTTTTCTCGAAATTTTACGATTTTTTTCTTGTAATTTAATGACTTTATTCTCAACATTTTATTTTGACTTTTTTCTCGAAATTTAACGAGTTTTTCCTCGAAATTTAACAACTTTAATCTCGAGATGGTTTTATTTTTTTATTATTGCTTGGCCCTAATCCTCTTCCGTAATTCATGTTTCATATATAGGCTAAAAAACTTTAAGAGGCATAATTTTATTATGATTTACTCTTTTTTTTTTTTTTTTTTTTATTATTCATTTCTCTTTCCAGTGTGTCCCTCCTGGGAAAGCCATCTGACAATTCCATCATGAAAGTTCCAACTGGGAAAAATCTCAGATTCCTACCAAAAAAGGTAAAGAAAGGGGGAAGCTTTTAAAAGGAGGTATGTCATGTGTTTTCTGAACATTTTAATTAATCTTTCATTGGCTTGAAAGAGAATGTTCTGCTTATTGAGATCGATAAATTGTTTTGATACAAATAACACATATTTATGTTGAATAATTGATCAGCTAAAGTGATGTGCAGTAGTTTTGTGTATTACTCCACAGACATTGCGGTTGTTTGTGCTGTGTTTCCTGGTGAAGTTTGGTCTCACCGTCTGCACCTTCCTCACATGCTTTGGCCTCCTGCTGCACAGCTTCTGCCTTGATATTAACCACCAAGATGAAGACCTGTGTCACCCAGCAGCACTTCTCAAGTATGTGGAAATGTATGTGATGCATGTAGACAGTGTAATAGCGTTCTAACATACAACATTACTCTTTCTACTGTATTTCTGCAGTATACACCATCGATATGCATATGTAGATGCCACATTCAATCTCTCCAGACATGTTGACGTGTCCGCCATCTTGAAATGTCAACATGATGCTGTTCATCACTCACACTAACAAATCAAAGAATTTATCAAAATTTCATACAACCTATGGATATAAGAACCACAAGCTATAAATTCCTGACAAAATGGGGTAACCTTTCAGAGATGAGAATGTGCTGGTTTGTGTTTTTATGTATAACTCAATATGCAATATCCATATGCTGACATATCACATTAATGATAATCTAAAAATCATCTTCTTATGTCTATTGCAGATAAAGATATTCATACATGTGAATAACTAGGTTGCAGATGCACAGTCAGCCTGCTTTTGAGTGTTTACAGACCGGATTTGACCATTCCAAGATGACGGATGGCTTACATATAGCAGCCCATAGAAACTGAAACTAATGAGGCATCAGATATCATATATCTATGATATACATCTATGATATGTCCCAGAATGCACTGTGATCATGTTGACCTTCGCTGCATCCGAAATCACATACTGTATAGTAGGTGCTACATTTGGTTTGAAACTTACTTCACAACCGTTAAAAAAGTATGTTCTATATACAGTGGGTACCCCCTTAAAATTTTCACTTTGTTATATTGCAGCTAAAATCATTTAAGTTCATTTTTTTCCTCATTAATGTACACGCAGCACCCCATAATGACAGAAAAACACAGAATTGTTGACATTTTTGCAGATTTATTAAAAAAGAAAAACTGAAATATCACATGGTCCTAAGTATTCAGACCCAGTGCATGTCAGAGCAAATGAGAATCATGAGGTCAAAGGAACTGCCTGAAGAGCTCAGAGACAGAATTGTGGCAAGGCACAGATCTGGCCAAGGTTACAAAAAAATTCCTGCTGCACTTAAGGTTCCTAAGAGCACAGTGGCCTCCATAATCCTTAAATGGAAGACGTTTGAGACGACCAGAACCCTTCCTAGAGCTGGCCGTCTGGCCAAACTGAGCTATCGGGGGAGAAGAGCCTTGGTGAGAGAGGTGAAGAAGAACCCAAAGATCACTGTGGCTGAGCTCCAGAGATGCAGTCGGGAGATGGGAGAAAGTTGTAGGAAGTCAACAATCAACCGGGGCTTTATGGCAGAGTGGCCCGACGGAAGCCTCTCCTCAGTGCAAGACACATGAAAGCCCGCATGGAGTTTCTCTGGTCTGATGAGACCAAGATAGAACGTTTTGGCCTTAAAGGGATAGTTCACCCAAAAATGAAAATTTGATGTTTATCTGCTTACCCCCAGGGCATCCAAGATGTAGACTTTTTTTCTTCAGTCGAACGCAAATTATGATTTTTAACTGCAACCGCTGCCGTCTGTCAGTCAAATAATAGCAGTGATTGGGAACTTGAACAATAAGAGTCGAAAAAACTTCCATAGACAAATCCAAATTAAACCCTGCGGCTCGTGACGGCACATTGATGTCCTAAGACACGAAACGATCGGTTTGTGCGAGAAACCGAACAGTATTTATATCATTTTTTACCTCTAATACACCACTATGTCCAACTTCGTTCAGCTTCCGGCTAGTGAGGTCTGATCGCGCTCTGACAACGGAAGTGATGTCTCGCGCTCATTGAAGTATATGGGCGAGACATCACTTCCGTCACCAGAATGCGTTTTTTGACCTCACTAACAGGAAGCTGAACGAAGTTGGACATAGTGGTGTATTAGAGGTAAAAATTATATAAATAATGTTCGGTTTCTCGCACAAACCGATCGTTTCGTGTCTTAGGACATCAATGTGTCGTCACGAGCCGCAGGTTTTAATTTTGATTTGTCTAAGCAAGTTTTATTTACTGTTATAGTTGAAGTTCCCATCTACTGCTATTATTTGACTGACAGACGGCAGCGGTTGCAGTTAAAAATCATAATTTGCGTTCGACTGAAGAAAAAAAGTCACCTACATCTTGGATGCACTGGGGGTAAGCAGATAAACATCAAATTTTCATTTTTGGGTGAACTATCCCTTTAATTCTAAGCGATATGTGTGGAGAAAACCAGGCACTGCTCATCACCTGTCCAATACAGTCCCAACAGTGAAGCATGGTGGTGGCAGCATCATGCTGTGGGGGTGTTTTTCAGCTGCAATCGAGGGAAAGATGAATGCGGCCAAGTACAGGGATATCCTGGACAAAAACCTTCTCCAGAGTGCTCAGGACCTCAGACTGGGCCGAAGGTTTACCTTCCAACAAGACAATGACCCTAAGCACACAGCTAAAATAACGAAGGAGTGGCTTCACAACAACTCCGACCGTGACTGTTCTTAAATGGCCCAGCCAGAGCCCTGACTTAAACCCAATTGAGCATCTCTGGAGAGACCTAAAAATGGCTGTCCACCAATGTTTACCATCCAACCTGACAGAACTGGAGAGGATCTGCAAGGAGGAATGGCAGAGGATCCCCAAATTGCATCTTTCCCAAAAAGACTCATGGCTGTATTAGATCAAAAGGGTGCTTTTACTAAATATGTACTGAGCAAAGGGTCTGAATACTTAGGACCATGTGATATTTCAGTTTTTCTTTTTTAATAAATCTGCAAAAATGTCAACAATTCTGTGTTTTTCTGTGTGTACATTAATGAGGAAAAAAATGAACTTAAATGATTTTAGCAAATGGCTGCAATATAACAAAGAGTGAAAAATTGAAGGGGGTCTGAATACTTTCCGTACCCACTGTAGTATAAATGTGTGTAGTATGAATGAAATTCAGACGTACTACATCCACCATGTTGTCCCTGTCATGTGACCTATGGTATCAGTTGCATCACTTCACTACTGTAAAGTATCGAATGCGCACTCCAGACTATCACTGGAAGTAGTAGGTCATCCGAGTATTTTTTTCCTGCTGTTTTATGAATACTATGAATTTGGAGATACTATTCAGCTCACTTACTGTTTTTCACCTACTATGTAGTATATTCGCACGCAGGGTTTCTGTGTCCATGTATATATATATCTGTGATATACACTATTTCCCACAATGCAATGTGCTCAAGATGACCTTCTCTGCGTCTGAAATTGCATACTGTATAGTAGGTACCACATTTGATTTAAAAATTACTTTGCAACCATTAAAAAAAGTATGTTTTATATAGTATGAATGTGTGTAGTATGAATGAAATTCGAATGTACTACATCCATTTTTCACCTATATAGTATGGAAGTAGGCATATTCTGCCACTTTTGGAGATCATGAGGTCATGTGCCAACAATACTACACAATGCATACTGTTTCACATACGGTTCACAAAAATCACATAGCATATAAATGGAGCAAATTCACTCTTATTGTATTGCTGAGATATTTAAATAATATGTAATGCTAAAAGTAATTCTGTTTTGTGATGTTTATGTGTGTTTGCTTTTAGGAATTCAACAGTGTGGTCTCCAGATTGGTACGGCAGGCATTCTGATGGTCTCTCTCTGGCTCAGAAAGTCATCGCCTTCCTTGTGCTGCTCAATGCCAGTCAGTGACAATTCCTTAGTGCTATTCAGAAAAGATCCTCTTTCTTCTAATGTTTTCATTTTTGGATGAACTGTTCTTTTAACCACATCAAGTTTGCAGAATCATGTTTTAAAGATGAATCATTTAGCATGCTGAAAGTGAAGATGTGTCTGAGTATCAACCTGGTGTTTCTTGTGTGTGTGTTAAGTGTGTACATCCATCAGTCATGTGCATCGCTCGGCTCCCATGTGGAAACAGAGTCCGCTGAGCAACCGCTGCTGGTGTGCCGTCATCTGCATTGTGTTAGTAGCTTTTTATCATTACATATTTATACATTTCATGTACCGTACACGTAGATGAACATTAAAGCATAATGAATAACTTCAAAATCATAATTCTACTACTTTTGTTTGCCGTTACATAAAATTTGAAAGCATGTTCAATTAATTTGTCTTCATTGAAATTATGGCATGTTCATTTAAATACCAGGCTGTCTGGGCATGTTTCCCTCACAGGCCGGTTCTTAATGCTTCTTTAGCGATGGCGTCCCGCTTCCTGTGGCATGATCCGGACCTCCACCATACGTTCTACATCTCCGATATTCCCATGGTAACCTGGATGTTAGGAATCCTATGGCTGATTCCGCTGGTCTTTATCAATGAAGGCATCAAACTGCATGAGATCAGGTAATGCAACCACAACAATAGAATATAATGGTTACACTTTATAACTTAAAAAGTTTCAGTAAGTCATTAGCAAACAGTATCTAATGCTGTCTAGTTTAGTTCACATATATCTAAATATGAATCTAAACTACAGTTTGGGGTTGGTAAGATTTTTTTGTTCTTGGAAGACGTCTATAAATCTCATCAATGCTGTATTTTTCAAAAAGAAAAGAATGTAATGTTTTTGAAATTTTATTAAAATTTAAAATAACTGTTTTATATTTTAATATATTTTAAAATGTAATTTATTCCTGTGATGCAAAGCTGTTTTCAGTATCATTACTCCAGTCTTCAGTCAGATGATCCTTCAGAAATCATTCTAATATGATACTCAAGAAATATTTCTTATTAATATTAATGTTGAAAACAGTTGTGCTGCTTAATATTTTTGTGGAAACTGGAATAATTTTTTTTTTGAGGGTCAAAAGAACAGCATTTAAAAAAAAATAAATAAATAAATAGAAATCTTTTACAATATCATAAATGTCTTTAATGCCACTGTTGATCAATTTAATGCTTCTTTGCTGAATAAGTTTTTTTTTCCTTAAAAAAATACCACAGTTAGTGAATATGCATTTTTTTTTTTTAATTATTGGAATATAAATTAAATAATGACACAATAGCATAATATAGTGTGCATAATTGTTGTTATGTATCATGCACGTTTTAACTTTTCATTTTACAATTAACTCTAATTGTAAGCAATTAATTTATTATAAATAAGTTGTTATTTAAATGTATTATAAATTGTTACCGTTTTTTGATTTTTATTCTGTGTCATACATGTTAAATGTCTGTGGGTCTGTGATTGTTTGCTACAGGATGAGGGTGAGATACCAGAAACGACAGAAGCTTCAATTTGACACCAAACTCGGCATGAACTCCCCTTTTTGACACATCTGTCAAAAACATGTCAACAACTTAGATAGGCATCCTTTAGTATTGACACTAGGCTTTGGAATGAAATAAAATACAGTGTTGACCTCTAGGTGGCAGTACTGCAATGACAACAACATCAGCAACCCCTAAAAGAGACTCTCTCCAGTCTGTAGACATTAATGCCCCTTGACCAACATGAAGTTATATCAGTTTATTGCATAGTCACTCCCCAACCACCTTTCTGATTTTCTTGATTGCATTATAATCAGGCTTTAACTACATTTACTTTTGTATTACTTATTTTTGTAGTTGCACAATCAGGCACAACCTTTGATTAGTATTATACTTTTCAATATTAACATATACATGGTACAGCATATTTCTTTCATGCTTTCAAAAGGAACTTTCATGCCTGGACTTTACTGACATTTGATGTTATCATAAAAACCCTTTGCCCAGTATATATCGCCCAGTGAACAGATGGTAAGTGCTTTTAATAAAATGTCATTTATGAGATGCTGGGTCAGCAGATTTGAGAGTAATTGACTTGTCATTCTATGTGCGTGTGTGAACTACCTGAACACACTTTACTGCTGTCTGAATATAGGGAAACGATGCGAGTGTATATAAGCAGCTTTATGGTTCTGCACACTAGGGAAGATCTCTGCATGTGTATTAGTGAGTGTATAATATATCTCTTGCACCCATCTCCCCTTTGTTGTCTCCGTTAAAACAATGAAAGTCGCTGATTCGCCATAAAACTCCCTTATCAGCTTCCTCTACCTACGGCACAAGCTTCCTCCGTCCTCATTAATCTTTCACTGATAAAACGAAGGTTAACAAACTCTTAATTCATCTAAGGAATACCACCCGCTGTTTGAATTTGCTCACCTCAATGTATGTGTGTACCTGTGATCATTTAGTGGTGACTACAATTTCCTCTCATCGAGGCCAAAGGTTGCTAAGCAACTCATCTGCAGTTACTGTCCTTTTGGAAGATGATGCTTTGAATACAAGTGTATTTATATTTTTAAATTCATAGACTAAGTGAATACACACTTTGCATGTGATTACCACTGCTGTGCTTTGCTGTATTTGTGGCTAGATTTAAAAATGCCCATTTACAGTCCATGTCCATTTTGTATGCATTTAAACACAGGTCACAAGTCAGGTAGATCACATGATCACACCAGCTTATTCAAGTGACCATTTATGTCCCATATATCATTTGAGCTTGTTATATACTTTGGTTGGGAATAATTAATGTGTTCTAGTGTTGATTAAAGAGTATCCAGTTACCAAATCCAAGCAAATATAATCGCTGCATGTTTCAGTTGCACAGAGAGCAACTGACATTCTTGTGCCTTAGCTTCAGGTCAACTTATAATGAGCAGTGAGATGTTACTACAAAGAGAGCCATTAATCAGGAGAATTCTAGTTTTAGTGTATTTTAGTTAGCTGAATTATTCTCATATAAAAGAAAACTAAGTGATGTAAATTTATGTAAAGTATGTAACTGCCAGCTATTTCATCATTACCTGGCACTTTGCACAAATAGGGTGCAAATTTGTTTCCCATTCATTTTAAGGCTCAAATCATATGATATGTTATGTAATGAATAATTGACGATGGGCTGTTGAATTATTAGAAAAATAATGCCTCCAGAGGTGGTAATGCAGCCATGCCGCGAAGCTGACACACATTTATTAATACAGTTTATTCACTATAGTTTATTATTTTTTATTTTTTTTTGTACCATTTTTTTTAAATAAAAAATATGACAAGATCTCAGAGTTAAACTGTGTCAGAAAAAAAACAACTTAATTATGTCAGATAACACTTAAGCAAAACATGGTCAGGTCAAAGTGTCTGAATAATTTTTGGCCCCAAATTTTTATCAATTTTACTGGTAGTCCACTGGTAGTCCAATTTTTGGGTATAATATGTCACAGCTTACTTTATTTTGCTATCCTCACTTACATAAATATACTAAAGTTTCCTGCACCCACTAATTAAAAAAATTATATCTTGGGTCTTAATTTTTTTTTTTTTTTTTTTTTTTTTTGACTGTATGTATACAGTACAGTCCAAAAGTTTGGAACCACTAAGATTTTTAATGTTTTTAAAAGAAGTTTCGTCTGCTCACCAAGGCTACATTTATTTAATTAAAAATACAGTAAAAAACAGTAATACTGTGAAATATTATTACAATTTAAAATAACTGTGTACTATTTAAATATATTTGACAAAGTAATTTATTCCTGTGATGCAAAGCTGAATTTTCAGCATCGTTACTCCAGTCTTCAGTGTCACATGATCCAGAAATCATTCTAATATGCTGATTTGCTGCTCAATAAACATTTATGATTATTTTCAATGTTGAAAACAGTTTTTTTTCCAGGATTCCTTGATGAATAGAAAGTTCAAAAGAACAGCATTTATCTGAAATACAAAGCTTCTGTAGCATTATACACTACCGTTCAAAAGTTTGGGGTCAGTAAGAATTTTTATTTTTATTTTTTTGAAAAGAAATTAAAGAAATGAATACTTTTATTCAGCAAGGATGCATTAAATCAATCAAAAGTGGCAGTAAAGACATTTATAATGTTACAAAAGATTAGATTTCAGATAAACACTGTTCTTTTGAACTTTCTATTCATCAAATAATCCTGAAAAAAAACATTGTACACAAATATTTTGTACAATTGTACACATTAAATGTTTCTTGAGCAGCAGATCAGCATATTAGAATGATTTCTGAAGGATCATGTGACACTGAAGACTGGAGTAATGATGCTGAAAATTCAGCTTTGCCATCACAGGAATAAATTACTTTGTGAAATATATTCAAATAGAAAACAGTTATTTTAAATTGTAATAATATTTCACAATATTACTGTTTTTTACTGTATTTTTAATTAAATAAATGTAGCCTTGGTGAGCAGACGAAACTTCTTTTAAAAACATTAAAAATCTTAGTGGTTCCAAACTTTTGGACTGTACTGTATATTATATATATATATATATATATATATATATATATATATATATATATATATATATATGTGTATAGGCCTGTATATTATTATATTTATATATGTTAAACGTGTGTGTGTGTGTGTGTGTGTGTGTGTGTGTGTGTGTGTGTGTGTGTGTGTGTGTGTGTGTGGACATACAGTACACACTGTCACGCGGGTGGTTGTATAAACACAGCAAGATGAAGGCAAATAGATAATATTTAATAAATTCAACAGGTAATCCATAGAAACAGAGCAACACACAACACTTCCAAGATAGACGACACCAGACACTAGACTGAAACAGAGCTGAACATAAATACAGGTGATGATGATGGTGATTGATGCGTGCACAGATGAGTGATTAAGGCAAACAATGACGAAACGCATAGAGTCCAAACAAACATGAATGTGACACACACAGACTATATCACACACACATATATATATATATATATATATATATATATATATATACACATTTACTCACGTTTTAATTTGTTAAATGGTGAACCTCATATAAAATAAATCTAAAATAAAATCACACATATAATATAGTTTGCCCTTCTGAGTTGGTCACATGATTTCACTGACACTTTCTTTAAAATGAACAAATTTTTATTTATTTATTTATTTTTTGATTATTTCAAGCCATAGAAATAAAAGTATTGTACACAGAAAAAATATATATTGTACAATATTATAGCTTTAATGTTATGAGACTTTAACTTGAAAATGTTCATTTTCAAACCCTATTTACTACAGGGCATATTTATTACCATATTGGAAGTGCCACCTTGTTATATATCATCCATGTTTCTGAATGTGCTTGTTTTATAATCAGTCAACGCTTGTCACAGTACCTTGCTTGACCTTTTCCCTCTCTGCGCTCGTGACTGACTTGAGGAAGAACCACTGCAGTGGATCAAACACATCACGTCACCTATAGTGTTGTTTCCCTTCATTTACTCCGCTGAGTGATCACATCGATTTTTGCTCTGTCCTCAATCCATCACACAGTCCTCATGCTAAAACCACACTGCAAAGCCTGTGCAGTATTACTAAATTACATTTTTTGAACTTTGCTTCAGTTTAGTAAAGAAAGCTGATGCCTGTTTATGGTTCTTAAATTGACAAGGATATGTGTTTGAATTCTACTTTGTGGATAAAAAAATGTCCAGAATGTAGCTAAATGTGACAAAATCTTAAAGGGCAAAGTGTTCATTAATAAAATCAATAATGTTTTTTTTTTTTTTCTTCTAGAAATTCAAAAGAGTCTATAGTAATTATAATTATTCTTTTTTATATTTAAAAAAATGCCATTTAAATACCTACAGGTATGAGCGAGATCGAAAGTGTGTGTGTGTGTGTGTGAGAGAGAGAGAGAGAGAGAGAGAGATGGTGTATTGCCCATGTTGCAGTTTTAAGGTACTGCAGTCACAGTGGAACGCTATAGGCCAGTAACCTGTTTAAATCTATAAACACTCCTGTCTACAGCTCAAACTCACACAAACAGAGCTCAAAGCACACACTTGGTTTAATATACGCTTACATGCACCATTAGTCCGAGCGCTTCATTTCCACAATCATTTGAGGAGTATCCACTTACATGAAGTCATTTGTAATTAACCCTTTTATATCATAAGGCTCTGGGTTTGTCATTTTTATCAGGCCTCTAATTCAGCGGGGTCACTGTCCTGAAATCCTTTTCCAGCCCTGCTCTCCTGCAATGTTCAAGTAATCCTGAAGACCTTGATTAGCAGATATAGGTGTGTTTAATCAGGGTTGGAGCTAAACCTTTACAATTCACAATGACATTATTTTGAAACAGACACTCATTGTGCACACATTCAGGAAAACACAGAATGCATTTTGAGGTGATGTCATAGCAATGGTTGTTATGGCAACCTAACCCGGGTCACAAAACTAATGCAGATATCATATGTCTGGCGAAGAATCAGATACGCACACAAACATGTTTACGCCGCTATTTAAATGGCTTCTGATGTTTTTGTATAGTAATTAACCCTAACCCTACAATTTTTTTTTTTTTTTTTTTTTTTTGCATTTTTGCATTTTTGAGAAAAATAAAAACTGTTTTCTTTATTTATGAATCCTTTTTACAAATGAAGATATTCCTAAAACTTCAAATAATGAACAAAACTGTCCTTTTCTTCCCCCATCTCTCCGTCTCTGATATTGAAAATCATTATTATACATAATATTTTAATAGCCAAATGCAGCATAGAAATGTAAGACTTGAAGTTTGATGCTCAAAGCTGAGAGAAAAAAGATTTCTTGTCACTGAACTATAGGCTATATGAAAAACGTAGTGTACAAAAAGTGAAAAGTCTGAGAGCAGACATCATTCCAGTTTGTTGGAATGACATTATCGCACAATATGTGAGATTTATATTAGTAAAAGGGCAGTATTCCACCTTATGGGACACCCTATGGGCTATTAAGAATAAAAAGTTGAGAATAATATCTGATTACTGGCTGAAGATGTAATTTAAGGTAATCAAAAGGTCAGTCTTTGAAAGGTCAGAGGTGAGAGTGGACTAAAAGTCCTGAGGGATGAGCTCATTAAGAGCAGCAGAAACACTGACGTTCAAAGACGACCACATCTTATGGGCTCAGGTCACTTAATACTGGATAAAGACAATCTTATGAAATTGTGCCCTCAAAATAACATAAATCTGATCTTTAACGCAAATTTATGCCGTCGAGGGACTGTGTGAAAGAATCTGGAAATGTTTTGCCTGAATCTGGATCTGTTCCTAGGGGAATCCCTGTCCTCTACATCTTACTTTCTTTCGGAAGAAATAAATTGCGCTGCTGTGGAAGACACGTTTGTTCTGAACTGAGAGAAAGAGAGAGAGAGAGAGAGAGAGAGAGAGAGAGGAAAGAAGAGAGAGGGAGCGCGCGCGCATAGGAGTTCTCCTCGCGACACAGAGCGCGTCACGCGTCCAGTAGAAACTTCAGGCTTCTGAGGCGATTGTGCCAAGACGAGCTGCACTGACCCTCGCGCTTTTCAAGGAGTATTATCAAACAAGGAATTCCCTAAACCTGATATAACTGTGAGTTTTATGCATCATTTTTGTTTTTCCGGATCCTTTCATGAAGAAGGGACGTGATGGGACTAATTTTATGTGGGATTGGGAGCCGCAGTTGAGAGCATGAGCCAGAACGTGCTGTCATTTCACACACGGTAAGAAACTACACTGTAGAAATGTTTGGTTGAATTTACGGTAAAACTGGCAGCTGTGTTTGCCAGAACTTTACCGTATAAAATGCAGTGACGATGTTACAAGCGTTACGGGATGGCATTTTTGGTGACTGTATATTTTATAGTATCTGTATGTCTTTGAATGATATAATGCTCATTTATCATACTATTTGAGCTTTTAAAGCTGTTTGCTACTGGAAAATGTGCTGATAATAACAAAAGAAGGCCACATAATGACTTTGGATATTGCAACTGATGTGATAAATGATAACATGTAAACAGAGCACAGTCTTACTTATTTACCCACACAAAATACCGTCAGTGTAATAGGCTAGATAATATGACACGAAAAACACACTGAATAACATAAACTGCAACATAAAAACTCAAATGGACATAACTGTGAAAACAGAAGAGGCTATGTACAGTGAGCCGTAAATCTAATATAAATAAATGTCACGATTCGCGCATGGACATTGGTTATTCATATTCAAAAAGCATATTTTCAGTATTATTTTACTATTTTAGAAGGCGTATTGATTTGGTAAATGTAGATTTCCATATTTTATCATTCAACTTTTAAAAAAAAAATCTTTTTTACAGTAAAAACAGTCTTATATACCATATATGGCAATGTTACTTACCAGTTAAAAGATTTTTACTGTAGCCATTTTACAATATTTTAAAGTAAAATAACATGTATTGTCTTGCTATGGTAGGGTAATGTAGCATTTTCATTTATATATTTTTTCAAAATTACGTATTTTTTACAGTGTATTATAGATTCATTAAACTTTATGATTGATGTTAGAAAACAGAAAATAAAATAATGAATTTAGTTCTCTAAAATTAGTTCTCTAATTCTCTAAAATCAAGTCTCAATACTTGTTTTTAACTTTTTTTTTTATCTAGTGAAGAAATGTTTTATTGACATTTTTATTCCCAAGCAGAGATTCCTACTGTATAAAGTTTAAATATTAATGAATACATCAAGCATGTTTGCTTATTTATAGAATAATAGAATAATAGTTTAATCATTTGTCATTGATAGTCTTTTTTCAAAAATGGTTCATGAAATATAACCAAGCAACTCAAAAAAAATTAATTTTTTCTTTTGCGGTACATGACAACTAACAGTAAAAATTGTGCAATTTTTATTCCTTGGACAGCGGTTGGCCTTCATTCCAAAGTTCACGTTTCTAAGTTTCTACAATTTACAGTTTGGTCTGTAGACTACATAAGGCATGAAAAGTAATAATAATAAACCTGACAAAAACAATAGTGTTGTCAGCACTTTCTGTTTGGACATCTAAAAAACCTGCTGCAGGGAAAAGACGTCAGTTTTGGCTCCATTTTAGTGATGGCCTTAATGGTAATGAACAGAGAGCGTGATTGATGTTCCTCTGGCTTACCTTTTGATTAAAGGAACTTGCTATATGTTGATATATATGCTGGTTTTAATATGTTGGGGTTTTTGCACAATCAGCTATGACTACACCTTCTGTGGAACACAAAGTCAGGTGGGATTGGAACAATATGATGAGGGCGAGTAAATGATTTTTAGATGGACTAACCCCATTCACATGCAGGGAATGCGAAAGGCATAATGTGTTTAAGTCAATTTTCTTAGGATGGAGGACTGGTATATGAGTGACGTTCCCATCAGCAGGGTCACGTTGCTGCCCACCGTTCTGTCATCATGACCACCGGTGAGGACACAGAACCAACCCTGTGGCCAGATCGGGCCCAAGCCACCCTGACTACACCTGCTCAGGCTGAAGGCCCATGCCTCGAGGAGGCAGAGGACCTGCCCGGTGGCCTTACTGGAAGTGGCGGAGCATCTTGGGAGTCCACTGGCAGTGTGGCAGAGGTGAAGGAGAATGGGCAGCTTCCATATCCGTCCCTTGCTCCGGTGGTGTTCTTCTGGCTCCATCAGAGCACACGACCCCGCAGCTGGTGCCTTGCACTCGTGTGCAGCCCATATCCTTTCATTGTGCGCACTCTCGCTTATTTACAATTTAGGATGGTTTATTGACGTGGCAAAAAATTGCATTTGCAGAATTGGTACTTACCATGAAAATAGTGGAAAACTTTATCATCAATACATAGTCAAAAATTACGGAGCCCGCACATGACATGTCGGAAAAAATATTAGGCTAAATCGTGTGAACGATTTAGTAATTCATTCACTCGATTTATAAATCATGCACATGATTTACTAATTCGTTCCCTCGATTTACTAAATAATCTGCGCGATTTATAAATCGAGGGAATGAATTATTAAATCGTGCGCATGCTTTAACAAATCGGAGGAATGAATTAGTAAATTGTGCGTGCGATTTACTTTTTTTCCTGCATGTCATGTGTGGGTCTCTGTAAAAAATGCTCCGCAAATGCAGGATACCATAAATAATAAATAAACTAATATAAAAATACTGCAAATTTTAACATTAGTCTATTTGTGAATTAAATTAATAAAATAATGCAAATAATAAAGTAAAATAAATAATCACTGCCCCTTGTTTCA
The DNA here is from genome assembly GCF_018812025.1 of Megalobrama amblycephala. Taxonomy (NCBI): domain Eukaryota; kingdom Metazoa; phylum Chordata; class Actinopteri; order Cypriniformes; family Xenocyprididae; genus Megalobrama; species Megalobrama amblycephala. The sequence goes on from NC_063050.1 coordinate 45,793,973, forward strand.
ACAAACATAATTGTCAGTTTCAGATTAGCTAGAAAATGCCCTGGGAATAATCATATTTACTATATATTAACTATATATTTATTATATACTATTTATTAATCATCATTATATAGTTCAAAAGTATACAATAAATAGCAAATTAAATAAAATACATTTGTATTTGTCTTTTATTTAAAGTTGAAGCAAGGTTTATAAATTTTTTTAGTTAATTTATGAATTAAATTGATAAAATAATACAAATAATACTAAATAAATAATTACTACCCCTTGTTACAACAAAAGTAATTTTCAGTTTCAGATTAGCTAAAAAAGTCAAGAAAAGAATCATATTCTCTATATATTAACTCAATATTATATACTATATATTAATCGTAAATATATAGTCAGAGTATACAATACATAACAAATTATTATGAAAGTACATTTTAAATGCATTTATTAATTAAATTGAAAATTAAAAAAAAAAAAATGAAATAGAATGAAATACAGTCAAACCAAAATGTATTCAGACACCTTGAGCATTTCATTTATTAATACAATTTATTAACTATAGTTTAAAAAAAATGGTAATAAAATATGACAAGATCTCAGAGTTAAACTGTGTCAGAAAAAAATAATCTTAATTATGTCAGATAACACTTAAGCAAAACATGGTCAGGTCAAAGTGTCATTTTTATCAATTTTATTGGTAGTCCACTGTATGAAGAATTTTTGTGTATAATATGTCACAGTTACTTTATTTTGCTATCCTCACTTACATAAATTAACTATAGTGTCGTGCACCCACTAGAAAAAATATATCAAAAATATCAAAATATTTGAATATTTTTTTTGGTTTGACTGTAATTACATTGTTACAACAAAAGTAATTTCAGTTTCAGTATATATATATAGTCAAAAATGGTGCAAATAGAGTGTACAATAAATAACAAATAAAAGATACTCGTTTTATTATTATTATTATTGATTATTTAAATTAAATTAAATTAAATTAATTGCTACACCTTCTTATAACAACACAAGTAATTTTCAGTTTCTGATTAGGTAGGAAAAAGCCCCTTAATAAGCAATAAGCATCTTGTTTGTTTTAGTATTGTACAGTGTACAATAATTAAACACTGGCAATTAGACTTACTGTGCTGTTAGTACACCTCTCCCTCTCAGTCTTTATCTGGGTGGAGAACTGCTTTTGTTTCTGTCTCACTTATTCATTGTTGTCCCTCTCAGTTGGTGATGTTCGCCATGGCCGTGAGCCAGCCTCGCACTGATGAATAATTGCTGCATGCGGCATGGTTTGTCCATATTGTTCACTTGCTTCTCCCCTCTGTGCAATAAAAAAAAATCATCAGAATTATCATATTGCATTTTCTTAAGTTCTCTGTAGAGGTGAGGCGGCCTGCATGCGAAGCAAACATTACGAGAGAATTATCCATGTTGCGTCATAAATTCCACCCAGGGAGCCTTTCTTATGCATAAAGTTATGAGACACAAACAAAAATTATATTCATAATTTAAGTCTCTCTATCTCGCAAGGATTACCTCGGAAATTACCAAAGTAGTGTCACGCTGTCCCTTTAGTGACATTATTGGACTCGCAGCAGAGAAACAAAGCAATTTGGCCGTGTTATGTAACCACTGGTCTTCCCAGTCAGTGAGTACGTTGACTGAGTATTCCTGTCTCATGTCTCCTTTCATGCTCTTTGATGTTAACCATGAGACATGAGAGTACGATTGTGTGTGATTTCGTGCACTTCCTAGGTTGTGAAAGATTTTGTCGATATATTTTTCTGAAGGAAAATCTGTGCTGGGGATGTGTGTGGGGTTGTGCGTGAAAATATGAATATTTGATGAATATGTTTTATGTGGTTGCTAAGGTGTTCTGAGTAGTTGTTACAGTAGGCCGTTCTGGGTTGTTAGCCAATATCAAATGGGTCTCTGTGACACTTTCATTTTTAAAGTGATGAGATCTAATCTATTTGTTTAGACAAAGTCAATATCCAGTCAATACCTACACCGTTTACTATATTAAAGGGTTAGTTCACCCAAAAATGAAAATTCTCTCGTTAATTACTCACCCTTGTGTTGTTCCAAACCTGTAAGACTTTCGTTCATCCTTAGAACACAAATGAAGATCTTTTGATGAAATCTGAGAGCTTTTGTGTCCCTCCATAGACAGCTACGCAACTGACACTTTGATGCTTCAAAAAGTTCATAAAGAGATCATTAAACTAATCTGATATGAATTGAGCAGTTTAGTCCATATCTTCTGAAGAGACTCAATCGCTTTATATGATGAACAGATTTAATTTAGGCTTTTGTTCACATATAAACATTCATCAACGCACACATCAGTTGTGGTAAACGGAAGCTCAAGCATGTTCGCTTGACGTGCGAGAACCAATGAGGTTCATTCTCATGTGTTACGCAGCACGTTTCAGCTTCAAGCAGGTTCGGCTGACCTTCTGTTTATGTTTTTATTGATCAATGCTTGTATGTGAATAAAAGCCTAAATTAAATATGTTCATCATAAAAAGCGAAAATTTGGACTAAACCGCTCAATTCATATGGATCAGTTTTACAATAAACATGTTAAAGCATCACAGTGTTGCGTAGCTGTCTATGGAAGGACAGAAAGCTCTCAAATTTCATCAGAGAGATCTTCATTTGTGTTCTGAAGATGAACGAGAATCTTACGGGCTTGGAACTAGGTGAAGGTGGGTAATTAAAGACAGAATTTTCATATTTGGGTAAATTAACCCTTCAACATGATACTTTCAACATGATGCCTGCAGATTTTCTCGTACAACAGCATAGCTGTCATTGTGTAAATCAATGTGGAAAACTGGAATTTTCAGCTTGTCTCATGTATTATGTGAGAAGTATTTCACTCTTTCACTATATAGTTAATAGCATATATGAGTGAAATCTCAAATCTAATATAGCCATTCAGACGAGAGCACATTGCAAAAAAACTTTGATTTCATTCACATTTCAATATGCCAAATAACAGATTTTTACTGTTTTCTGCCAGACAAAAAAAATCAAAAGTCTGATTCTTAGAACAGTCATAGCACACTTCTACTCAACAAGCCGATATTTTTTAAAAAGTGACAGTTCACCTAAAAATAAAAGAATGTAATACAGGCTTGAAATTACATGAGGGTGAGTAAATGAAAATTTGAAATATTCCTTTAACATCTGGCAAAATGGTGCAGAATCAGTGCTGAAGTTTAATAAGTGTAAGCAGTAGAGTGCAACCCTTTTTCAGCTGCCTTGGTTCTGGAAGTACAGTATTCCCCTGTTTATTTTTCCCTTAGGGATTAAAAAGAAAAGTCTTGTAAAAGGGATAGTTCAGTCTAAAATGAAATAAGTCATCATTTACTCACTCTGGTGTTGTTCTAATGCAGTATGCCATTCTTATTTTTAAGGCCACAAAAGGAGAATTTTAAAAAAAATATTACGCTCGTCCATAAAATGGCAGTGAATAGTGAACAATACGAAGGTTTTTAAAAAAGACGCAAAAGTATCACAGAATGATTCCATGCAAGACGTCATATATTCCAAGTGTTCTGGGGGTATAGGGTTTGGCAAAAACAAAGCGAAATTTAATGTATTTTTTAACGAAAATCCTGTGAAAATAGTGAAAAGTAATGGGATTTTTTCTTACTTGCACTCTATGGTAATAGAGATGTCTTAAAAAGCACCACTAATTATTGGAGACCACTGTCCTTAATGGAGAAAAAAAAAGAAAGACATGATTATCTCACTTTGACCTCAGCTCGGTTCAGCATGTCTGTCTCTTAGCCCGCAATAAATATCACAGTGAACATTCATAAACTGATTAAGCAAACATTTACTATAGGATATTGTTTAGTTTAAATACACACATGCACATGTACACTTAATCTCTAGATGCCCGGCAGCATATCAGAGTGTGAATCTGTGACATTGTGAGTTTTAAGTGTTGAATTTGACAGGTTCTAATTTATTTATCCCATATGTGGGGGTTATATGTGTTAATTGAAACCTGGATATGCATATGTGATTTATTCTTTAATTGCAAGGACATTCCCAAGGGAAGTCTGAATACACGTAATGGGAAATAACAAGCCAGAGCTCGCCAATACCTGTGTGTATATGTGTGACTATGTCCATGAGGATAACAGAGACATTGAGAAAGTGAGGGAATGTCAGAAGATGACATTATGTTCTAGAGAAATGTGACGGCATTTATGTCTCAAGTGTACATGCATATATTTATATATATATATATATATATATATATACACACAGACTCAGTCCCCAAGGAAACTCTTAATGACACTGGTGCAAAAACTTCACTGATTGGCGATCTCCATGGCTACTGTCACTAATGAATCTCCGGGGTTACAGGTGCTTGTCATCGCTGTCAGGGTAACGATACTGGTTTCCAAGACAACGGGAGTCACTGATGTAAGCGCAGAGTTCAACCACCTAACATGAGAGAGAAAGGAGAGGAAGTGATGAAGTCAAAAAAGAAAACTGACCAAGAATGTGAAAGGGAGGAAGTAAATAGTAAAAAAAAACAAAACAAAAAAAACATGTCAAGACAATTGTGGACATTTGGAGCGTTTGTAGTTTTTATTTAAGTTTTATGTTTGTATATAATGCATTATTTATTATAAATATACAAATGTTATTATTATATTATATATTGACCATCTACCGTGTTAAAATAATGAATGCAGTTAATTAATGCAGCATCCGTTTTTTCACTTCCTGAAGCTTCGGTTATAGTTTTTTTCCCTACTTCCTGTGGGTAGTGTTATATGCTCATTTGCATTCAAACTCCGCTATGCAAAGCAAAACAGAGCTACCCAGCAATGATGCATATAGAATATTGATAATACATGTTTTAATTAGTAATTATATTACTTATTTAGCATTAAATTTGATGTGTAACATAAAACTAGACAGAAACAGCTATTTCTCATGAGTAAATGCAAAGATAAATGAGACATTTATTATTATGTTTATGGGATGATTCTATTCTCTATTTTAAGTTTATAGGAATTAAAAGTTGTTGTGATAAAACGTTCTGTAATAATTGTTAATAATTAGGGGTGGGGATATATATCACAATATAGTTTTTTTGTTGTTGTTTGTTATTAAAAATAAGAACAAGGCAAATGACAAACAATATGACAAATACAATATAACAAAAATATGAATGAAACTAAAGGTAAATTAAATGTGCAATATGTAATATTTTTGCAGTAAAATATCCAAAAACCACTAGGCCAGTGTTATATATTTTGTTCACTTGAATACTTACAATATCCCAAATGTTTCCAACTATTTTGTAAATTGTGAGAAAATTGCAATTTTAACCAAGGCTCCGGGACGTGTGAGGAGTCTCCTATCAATGGCGTCATACCCTCGGTTTCCGGTTTTATTTTGTAGAAACCATGGAAACAACAAAGACGCTTTAATATATTACACGTTTTAATAGACAAGGGAACATCTGTTTTGATATATTTATAGACAGAAAATGAATTATTGTTATATAGCTCAACACGTTTAGTCTTATTGTTTAAATCTAATTTTCTTGTTTTTTTTTGCAAGTACCATGCTTTACCATGCCTCAGAGAAAAACACAATTTTGTCAAGTAGCTAACATAGCATAATCAGATGCAGCTTTATTTTTAGTAACAGTAATACAGAATTTTCTCCATCATACAGTACGATTTAAAATGAATTGCATGGCATTTATCAACACAGACCATATGATGTTCTAAAATCGATCTATCTTACTGCAGTGTGTCTCAAACAAGTGTCTCACAGCAACCGCCGAACGCACAGAGTAACGTTATAACATCATTTTCAACACACTCAGATGTATCTAATATGATAAACAGAGCTGCATTACCTCATACTCATGACCGGAAAAGCGGAAGCGGCGCCGGTGACTTTGTCATAATAAAAGTCCTGCTGCTCGTGAGGCGTGTGTTGTGCAGTCGCTCCAGCAGCCTCGCTCAGCTCCCACAACACTCGGTTCTGCTCTGCTTCATACTACAGTAACGTTAATAATCGCATCCATGAACATGATTTCTTCCCAAGTCCTATCCCTTTGAGGTGGAGACCACATGTCCCAAGATTCCGCTCTCAAACTTGGCATCATCAAGCTACGCCTTTGTTTTTAATAGGCTTCTAGCGACCTCTAGCAGACAAAATTATTACATACTGCACCTTTAAAGTGGTAACACTTTACAATATGGTTCATTAGTTAAACATTAGTTAATGTATTAACTAACATGAACTAACCATGAGCAATACATTTGTTACTGTATTTACTAATCTTTGTTAACATTAGTTAATGAAAATACAGTTGTTCATTGTTTGTTCATGTTCACAGTGCATTAACTAATGTTAACAAGATTTTAATAATGTATTAGTAAATGTTGAAATTAACATCAACAAAGATTAATAAATGCTGTATAAGTGCAGTTCATTATTAGTTCATGTTAACTAATGTAGCTAACTAATGTTAACTAATGAACCTTATTAGTGTTACCATTAAAGTTTTTTCAGGAATAATAGGTTTATTTACTATATAATTAGAAATAGTACAGAAACTGAATAATCAAAAAAAAAAAAAAAAAGCATAGCTACAAAAGTTATTCAGTCAAGAACAGTAAGCTATTTTCTGTTTTGTTTGATTAACATTAGTGACACAGAGAGCAGCAAGTTTATTAGGCTGCTGTCACTTTAAGACCGAATACACAGATCCGTTATACTGATACACATCCGGTTTACACCCAACTGTTTACTTTCATATGAAACATAACTGACACTGTTTACACGAATACTGCACACAATGGGCATTTTGACAACTGTGTGTGTATTCGACCATTCAAGCGCAATAAGACATGAAAGAGAACTGCGTTCACGATCGCATGCTAAGAGACGCTGTTTTCTGTGCACGCGCCTCAGCTGTGTGTCAGTCAGCGTGAGCACCGAATTGAGTTCTTTTTCACAGCTTATTGCACTTAATAACTCTTTGGGCCCTATTTTAACGATCTAAACGCAAAGTGTAAAGCGCACGGCGCAGGTGCACTTAGGGCGTGTCCAAATCCACTTTTGCTATTTTAATGACGGAAAAACGGCCCGTGCGCATTTTTGAAATGGGTTGTCCCTATTCTCTTAATGAGTAATGGGCGTAACGTTCAATAAACCAATCAGAGTGTCATCTCCCATTCCCTTTAAGAGCGAGATGCACTCGCTACCAACGCGCTCTAACAAAAAAATATTGCGCCATTGACTTTAGACTTTAGACCAGGTTTGAGTTGGTCTATGGCGCAGTCTATTTTCAGCTCCTTAAAATAGCAATGCGCCGGCAATGCGCCTGAACACACCTCTTTTTTAGACCAGCACGCCCATGGGCGCACTAACTGGCGCAAATGCATTTACTAATTTAAGGACGTGGCGCTGAACGGGAAAACGCAAACGGCGCCGGACGCAAACTAGCAAACACACTTGCGCTGCGCCTTGCGTCGCATTGCGCCGGGTGTATTATAGGGCCCATTATATTTTAGTTTACTTAAGGCCAACCCTACACAAATAAAAATGTCTTAAAAGAGAATAGAGAATGGAATGCAATATGTCATATGACACATGATGCACCAGTAGATCCAAATGTCTAGAATCTTAAGGTGTGTTCACACTTGGCTGCTTTGGTTAGATGAAAACATTCTCTGGTGCGATTGCCCTGTTACTGCGGTTCATTTGAATAAGTGCTAAAGCTGCCATCCGAACCCTGGTGTGCACCAATCAAGCGGACCAAGACACCTGAAAAGATTGGTCTTGGTTCGCTTTCAAACTCTGGTGCGGTTTGACTGAAATATAAATGCAATACAGAGCAAAGACATGTAAACAAACCAAAAACAGGACATGATGTCACAAGATGTGACTCTAAAAAGGACAGAATGCTCAAGCATACTAGTTTTTTTCTCATCATAGCTGCGATGTTGCCCATCGCAGTTCGGTTCAGGCATCTCCTCGAAAGCAGATCTTTGTTTGTGTGTGTGACAAAGTGATTCCTGCCTCTGCTTTGACTGCTTTGACTCCTTTACACATTTCATAAGCTCTTCACAAGTTGTCAGCTCCATTATATACCATCATACATACAGTGAGCGCATTCAGCCCAGCACACAGCATTGTTGTGAATGTTCGACAAACTCCGTCGCAAAATATACGTCATTTTTTGTTTCGTATCTTTAGGTTTGGTGTTATAAATGTGTGAATGCTAAGTGAACCAGGACTAAACATAATATTTTCTTTTTTAGTCCTGACCAAAAGATGAACTTAATCTTTTTTGATTATTGAAAGTAATTTCTGTCCAGTGAGCCACAGGGAAAATTTCTCGACAGACAGATTTGTGTTGTACGGTGATGTAACGCCCTTGTCAGCTAGCATCAGTCCAGCCTGAAAACTCCCAGACTGGAGACAAGGGCTTATTTTATGAACGTCTGTGTATGTTTCTGGGGTATTTATGTTTACAATCTGACAGTCGCTGCAACCTGTGTACTTTCTGATATAGAAATTGCTGAATACATGCAGACAACATCACAGGAAAAAGAAGGATGTACTTGTGCTCTTCACAACACACACACAGTTTAACTTCTTTTGTCAGCAGGAAGGGGATGGTTGCTACGGTAACGTCACCATGGGTATGCCCTGTTTGAGTATTGTGTCAGTACCTTGCCACACTCACACACAAGCGCAAACACTGACCCAGCGAGAGCCACGGACAGCGAGGCTGAATATGAAGCCTTAGGCGACATTAGCTGCATGCTGCCACTCTAACTCCTAAATAAATAAATACATAAAACAAGCTCTTGTTAATATGTAACAAAAGGCTTTCTACTGTGACACTGGTGTGTAATTTGCACTTTAACACACTTGGACACCCTTTGTAACACTTGAATTTTTTTTTCAGCTGATTTATGTGTAGCGTTATCTGGATATTATAATGGCAGCGTGCCGTTAATTGAGTCTAAAAGCATTCATTATCTGATTCACTTTCTGAGTTTGTGGTCACAACAACAGATCAATTAATTTGCCGATATGCCAGGTCCCAAATCTACCATCAGCTTGGTAAATTAATAATGCACATTTTCTCTTTACAAATACAAAATTCGGTCATGAAACTCTAGTTGGCACAGGCTGATAGGTCCTTAAATCAATCTGCTTGCAATCATAGTCAGTGTGTTTACATGCACCCTCATAATGCGATTATAATGGGATTTTGGCAATATTGCGATTAAACTTTACTTCATGTAAATGCAATACTTTGATCAAACGAATGCGATTAAGCTCATAATCACATTAAACTAGGTGGTGTACACCATTTTTAATTGCAATAAACAGGCATGTAAACACTTTAATCGCATTATTCCCACTCTGACGAAAGTGAGCATGTGCTCGGACGTACACGAATGCCGTGTGTTATTGACACAACTTCATGAATGAACTCTGTGATATTATTCGGAAGTTTTCTCTTCTCCAAATTGCCAAGTTCTGTCAACACAACTCACCGCACAGTCTCTGCTCCGTATCATCATCCAGACGGCGTGGAGAATGCGATGGCAGCTTAGGCAAACCCAGCATTGCGATGTTCATCACGGTGCCAAATAATATCCAGTTCGTCCGTCTTGAATTTGATGTGAGTAGATAAAACAATGGCCGGTTACATGCACACTGTATGCCTATCTGAGTGTGGTATAACCATACTTATTAGCGAGTAATCAGAGAAATGAAAATTGCGTGTAAACTGGAGTGAAGAGTTCTGCTCGTGTCATGTAAACCTCTTACTGCGATTAAGACCTTACTCGAGAAATAATCTCATTATTGGTGCACATGAAAACATAGTCATTATCTCTATAAGGCTCAGCTGATTGGTTCCTGCTGAATCAGTAGCAAATGACCTTGATGCTCAACTTTCAAATACCTGGTCAGCATTTGCTGTAGCAGTTTGCAGCACACTTTCAGAAACCCTCCTTCTTCCCCAGCTCCACCTGTATAGATCTGCTACTGGTAATTCATGTATGATATTGTACAGCAGTAGCATGTCTTACTTGCTCACAGCAGCATGTTGTGTAGGTATTGGCAGTAGCAAGTCTTTGTATCTTTTTGGATAAAAACTGCAGAATAAAATATAAGGCAAATAAGTAGGCTAAATAAGAGTAGAAGGAGACATGGGTTGTATTGTCTATTTGCTCATGTGCATCAATCTGAGTGGCCGTTGCAGGTGAAAAACATTTGGTTAATGGTGAATATTGAACTATTGTGGCTCCCTCTGATAGCAGGGGATATGCACTGCATTTTGGGTAAAAATGGCAGAATTACATATTATGTAAGGTGCCAGACAGGTAAAAAAGAAAAGAAGGAGACCTGGGTTGCATTGTCTGTTCGTTCACATGCATCTATAGGATTGACAGTTGCCTTCAGCTGTGGCAGGTTTTGGGGCAGCTCTCGCAGCCATGCAAAGATTTTACCCTTACTGGCCTTTTGTTTTACTTAGTTTGTTCCAAACCTCTATCCTAGGGAACTCTGGCATATAACTTGATCCACACAAGAGCTTCCTGTGTTATTTTGCCAAAATTAAGGCTTGATGGTTTAGTGATTGAAAATGAAGAAATTGAGACAGCATTTTTATCAAGCTCGTATGTTTAGGTTCAGTAATTTCACTTTAGTGGCAATTAATAGGTCTTTTCATTGTCATTAAAGTGAAATAACTGAACCTAAACATACAAGCTTGATAAAAATTCTCATTTTAGAAGAAAATTTCAGATGGCACTTAGAGGCTCTTGAATCTGAAGTTTTCATTTATTTATTAATTATAGTCTTATTTATTAAAGGTGCCCTAGAATTAAATATTGAATTTACCTTGGCATAGTTGAATACCAAGAGTTCAGTACATGGAAATGACATACACAGTTTCAAACTCCATTGTTTCCTCCTTCTTATATAAATCTCATTTGTTTAAAAGACCTCCAAAGAACAGGCGAATCTCAACATAACAACGACTGTTATGTAACAGTTGGGATCATTAATATGTACGCCCCCAATATTTGCATATGTCAGCCCATGATCGAGGCATTACACAAGGGCAGCCAGTATTAACGTCTGGATCTGTGCACAGCTGAATCATCAGACTAGGTAAGCAAGCAAGAACAATAGCGAAAAATGGCAGATGGAGCAATAATAACTGACATGATCCATGATATCATGATATTTTTAGTGATATTTGTAAATTGTCTTTCTAAATGTTTTGTTAGCATGTTGCTAATGTACTGTTAAATGTGGTTAAAGTTACCATCGATTCTTACTGTATTCACGGAGACAAGAGAGCCGTCGCTATTTTCATTATTAAACACTTGCAGTCTGTACAATGCATAAACACAACTTCATTCTTTAGAAATCTCTCCAACAGTGTGTAATGTTAGCTTTAGCCACGGAGCACTATCAAACTCATTCAAAATCAAATGTAAACATCCAAATAAATACAATACTTACGCGATTAGACATGCTGCATGACGAACACTTTGTAAAGATCCATTTTGAGGGTCATATTAGCTGTGTGAACTGTGTTTATGCTGTTCAAGGCAAGCGCGAGCTCCGGGGGTGGGGAAGCACGAGAATTAAAGGGGCCGCAACCTATATATTGGTGCATATTTAATGATGCCCCAAAATAGGCAGTTAAAAAAATGAATTAAAAAAAATCTATGGGGTATTTTGAGCTGAAACTTCACAGACACATTCAGGGGACACCCTAGACTTATATTACATCTTTTAAAAAGACGTTCTACGGCACCTTTAAACTATGTTATATTGATATAATCATTTATTTTGGCACAGCAAACCTGGAGCTTTAAAAAACACATTTTAAATAGCAATTTTTATTACTTTTCCACCCAAATTATGCAGCCCTAGTACAAACATTGTATGGATAACTCAAATTTACCTCACATTGTGCTGCTTTTTGAGGAACAGTGTGCTCTTATTGTTGTAAGCAATCAGACTTGGCAGGCAATAAAACGGTGCAAAAAAATCCCACACACTCGCAATGAACAATGAAAGAAACCTTGTGTAGGATTTGAAACAATTTCCCTCAGAAACAGCTAGTAAATTTCACAAAAAATTACAAAGAAAGTAACACATTGTATTAAACTTGAAATGTTAAGGTAGAAAGACTGAAATTGTATTTTCTTATAATATGTACTCGTATAATACTCCATTCAATGATACACAATTCAAAATGTAAAATTATTTATTTCACAACATAAGGAAAATTGAAAGGATTTGGAATTGTATGACAGTAAAGTAGGTAAAAAATGGCAGTGTTCATTTCTGGTGAACTATCCTTTTAATGTTAGAAGCCAAGTTGGATGTGCACACAGAAAACAGGTAATAACAGTGTTTTTCTACTAAAAGCTAGAGAGATCCCAAGCGACCAGCCCATAATCACTAACTCGTGTACCAAGCGTGTAGCCCCCAAGGGTCCATCTCTGTTGGTGATGCCGGTGAGAGTGCTGACAGATTCCTGTGAGGTGAGATCGTTGTATCTCTACATCTGTGTGTGTGTGTGCGCGGGTGGGTGGACATAAGAAGTTAATCAGGAAGAAGCAGGGGGTTTGCGCTATATTACAGCACTATCTGTGGACTCTCTTTGGGATCAGCCCTTCCTTGGTAAGCACCTGGTTGCCAAGCAACAAATGAGCTAAGACTCCACTCTATCCCCAAAGCCTCCGCCACATTTGATTGGCTGAATCAGCATTTTGGGGGAGGGCTTACTGTGAACAGTGTTTATCATGCAGAATAGTTTGATATCATATTATTGTTGTGGGTTTACTTTGAATGCTTTCTATCTAACATTTCATCGCCAGTTCATAACAAAACAGGCAGGGTTTGTTATTGGCCAGATCTGTGTTGTTGGCAAGGGCACGTTAGGCTTCATTTCCCTGCGTTCTGCCTCTATCACCTTGCGTTTCATCAATCACCTCTAAAGAACTACAACACACTGCCGGCACGGTTCCTGTCTCCCTCCACTCGCTCTGTCCATGTATTCTCCATGCCTTTCTGTTCTTCTTTGTCTCTAGGGCTCATCCTGAAGCATCATCATAAGGCGTTGTGGGCTTAATGGTTTATAGAGAGGTTTTAATCTAATAGCTGATGTGTTAGTCCAATTAGGATAGCTACAGTTTAATGGAATGATGTCTGATAATTATAGACTTCAGCTAATTCGCCATTACGCCTGAAATATTAGTTTTATGGTAAATTGGAGTAAATTGATTGCGTAATTGTTTTTGTCCGCATGTGTGCTGATGAGTTTGACTTGTAATGTGTATGTGTGTGTTTGAATTTTAATTGGCGCTACAAAAACATTATGACAGAAAAACTGCAGCTCATTGAAAACTGAATGGACAGAAGCAATTTTTAATGTCTTGAGTGCATCTTACAGTAAAGTAATATTTTATTAGAGAAAAATGTATTTAGTAGGGCTAAATCAGTGATTAAAAGCTACATGATACTGATTAAAGGGGTCCTTGATTATGATTTCACTTTTTTATCTTTAGTTAGTGTGTAATGTTGCTGTTTGAGTTAAGATGGTCAAAGTTCAGTGCAAAGGGAGATATTTTCTTTTACAGAAATAGCTTTTTAAGGATTACAACAAATGGCTGGTAGGGACTACAACGAGCTTCTTCCCAGGTTGGTGACATCACAAACCCCAAAATTTACATAAACCCTGCCCCCGGGAACACACAACAAAAGGGGGGAGGCCATGTTGGGCTGCTTTAGAGAAGAGGAAGAGTTGTTGTAGTTGAGTGTTGTTGCCATGCCGTCATTTTATGCCGGACTGCATCACAAACGAGGGTCAATTCAACGCTGGATTTGCACAAAAGATTAACATGACGGCACATGCTAGTCAGTGAGTTGAATCAACTCCACAGCAACTACATAAATTTATCCACTGACCATTCAGAAACATCCAGTTTCATTCTAAAGGTTGTAACTTCTTCCTGAGTCTCTCCATCAGTGTCCGACTCCGGTTTGAACAATGTAAGGCTGAACACAGTTACTGACAATCCTCATTGTGGATGCGTGAGATTCTCCAGCTTTGTTGTTGTTGAGTAATTGAAGCATGTGCTTTTAAAGCTCCACCCTCTTCTGGAAAGGGGGCCAGGAGCAGCAACTCATTTGCATTTAAAGGGACACACACAAAAACGGCGTGTTTTTGCTCACACCTAAATAGGGGCAAATTTGCCAAGCTATAATAAATGATCTGTGGAGTATTTTGAGCTGAAACTTCACAGACACACCAGAGACTTATATTACATCTTGTGAAAAGAAGCATAATTGGTCCCCTTTAAGTACAGTACATGATACTGATAAATTAATAAAATACATTGCAATCGACTGGATATAGTAGGGATGCATATAAAATTAATTTTAATTAATTTAAGGGTTTTTTTTGTCATGTTATATATTTTATATTTTATTCTAAAGATAATTTTAATATAAACTAAGATTGAAATCAATCTTTTAAATGCATGAAGTGAATTTAGGCATCACAACATTATAATGTAAACTGTTATTATTGAGCTATTATCATTATAACTGTAAACTAAAAGTATGAAAAAAAAATTCTAAAGATTACATTTAACAATGTTATTTTTATTATTTATATTTGATTATATTTAATATTAAATTATCAGTGTTTTTTAAAATTCTAATATCAGCTGATATCCATATTATTTGCTAAGAAACAATGATATAAGACATTGTATTACTGTGGCGGACTTGAATTGCTCTGATGGTTGGAAAAGCCCTCGCTCTATTTCCTCCCCTCTCTCTCTCTCACTCTCTATTTCTCTACTTCTTTTCCCTCTTTCTCTCTGCCTTGTTCAGATCGATCACTCTCCAGTTTCTCGACCTGTCACGGATCAATAACTCTACACTCCTCTGCTTTGCTTTGTCTGACCACATTAGACAGACTGTTGCTGACTCTCCAGTGCCCAGTTGAGCCTTTGCACTCTGTCATTTTGGTTAATTGCTATTAACTGTCAATTTATCATAATTTCACAGGTTGGAATTATCTTTTAGTTGCCTGCTTTTGCTTCTTTTTCAAACATTTTGAGTATGTGGTGATCACAGGCGAGATTAGAGTTTGTTATTGTGCATGTGTAATGTCAAAGATAAAATTCCTTTCAAGTTCTGACCATTAATTCTATTTTATCTGATAACCATGTTCTCTTTAATGTCTATGTATGATTTTTTTTTGATGATCACACCATGAACATTGACAAAAAAATTTAAATAAAACTATTAGGCATGCACATTATGTTAGTACCAGCTGAATATTTAATTGAGCATGTGTGCTCCCCCTATTTTTGCATTTACATTACTTATACTGTAATATAACGTTCACTTAAAGTTAATCTTTAATAATTTCATAATATTTAATTTCCATTTTTCATACTGTAGATTATAATGTTGTGATGCCTAAATTCATTTATAGCATATAAAATATATTTTTTAATTTTTTGCATTTATTTATTTACAAAATTGTATTGAATTTTTGGTAATACTTTACAATAAGGTCCCATTAGTTACATTTTTAGGTAATGCTTTAACATTAACTAACAATGAGCAATACGTTTGTTACAGTATTTATTAATCTTTGTTAATGCTAGTTAAAAAAATACAACTGTTCATTGTAAGTTCATGTTAGCTCAAATCAATTAAAGGCATAGTTCACCCAAAACTGAAAATTCTGTCTGAAATTTGCATGTTTCCTAAATATATGCAAACATATTATGGATTTTTTATGCTTTAGTACAGTCAAAAAAATACATACAGCACCTTTAAAGGCGCCATCGAACGTTTTTTTTACAAGATGTAATATAAGTCTAAGGTGTCCCCTGAATGTGTCTGTGAAGTTTCAGCTCAAAATACCCCATAGATTTTTTTAAATTAATTTTCTTAACTGCTTATTTTGAGGCATAATTAGAAATGCGCTGATTCAAGCTGCGGCCCCTTTAATTGCTCGCGCTCTCCGCCCCCTCCCCAGTTCTCGACTCTATCATTGCATAAACAAAGTTCACACAGCTAATATAACCCTCAAAATGGATCTTTGCAACGTGTTCGTCATGCAGCATGTCTAATCGCGTAAGTATAGTATTTATTTGGATGTTTACGTTTGATTCTGAATGAGTTTGATAGTGCTCCGTGGCTAACTGGCTAATGCTACACTGTTCGAGAGATTTATAAAGAATGAAGTTGTGTTATGCATTATACAGACTGCAAGTGTTTAAAAATGAAAATAGCGACGGCTCTTGTCTCCGTGAATACAGTAAGAAACGATGGTAACTTTAACCACATTTAACAGTACATTAGCAACATGCTAACGAAACATTTAGAAAGACAATTTACAAATATCACTAAAAATATCATGATATCATGGATCATGTCAGTTATTATCGCTCCATCTGCCATTTTTCGCTGTTGTCCTTGTTTGCTTACCTAGTCTGATGATTCAGCTGTGCACAGATCCAGACGTTCTGCCCTTGTGTAATGCCTTGAACATGGGCTGGCATATGCAAATATTGGGGGCGTACACCCCGACTGTTACGTAACAGTCGGTGTTATGTTGAGATTCGCCTGTTCTTCGGAGGTCTTTTAAACAAATGAGATTTATATAAGAAGGAGGAAACAATGGAGTTTGAGACTCACTGTATGTCATTTCCATGTAGTGAACTCTTGTTATTCAACTATGCCAAGGTAAATTAAATTTTCAATTCGATGGCACCTTTAACTAATCATTAACTAAGATTAGTAAATGCATGCTTTAGAAGTGTTTTTCATTGTTAGTTCAACTAATGTAGTTAACTAATGTTGACAAATGGAACCTTATTGTAAAGTGTTGCCAAATTTTTAATATTGGCCATTCACTGATTATCATATCATTAAAATAATTATTTACCTGTTGGCATCAGCCATAATTTTATTATCTGTGCATCCCTAAAAACAATTAATATACTGTTCATTTGTATTGGGACATTTTCTGGATGTCTAACGTTACTGTAATATGCTTTCTAGTTAATGTGGTGCACTACAACTGCGGTTAATTTGTGATGGCCCCTTTCTGAACAGGTTTTGCAGATGATATTTTATTGATGCAGCAAAATCCATAGAAATTCAAGATGTGTAAACGGGCCATGTGACAGCATGTCTGGAGTTCGCTAAAAAGCATTTTAGTGACCCATTTGAAATATGGGGAAAAGCTTTTATGATAAAATGAGACCCAGAGCAAAGCATTGTACATGGCACAAATTTACTGCCCACACCTCAAAGGACACGGTATACCAGCCTACTGAGGCCGCATGCTGCGGGGCTGCCTTTCATTAGCAGGGACTGGGGCATCTTGTTAAATGAGTAGGAAGATTAGATGCTGAAAAACACAGAGAACCTGTTTAAAGCCTTAAGTTAAGAACAAGGTTTGTTTTTCGGCAAGACACTGATCCCAAGCACAAAGCCAAATTAAAGTTGGAACGCTTTAAGAAGGGAAATGTTCTACCTGATCTCTGTCCAAATGAGAATCTGTGACACTAAATTTGCAAATTGCATAATCTTCATCCTATTAACCCGAACAACCTGGAGCCAATCTGTTTGGAATAACAGGCCAAATTCACACCTCAAGAGTTTGTGAAGAATGGAAGCTTGTTTCTACCTTGGAATATATAAAAAAAGGTAATTTAGAAGGTAACAAAGGTAACAACTTTTTATCTTACAGTTTTGTCTGTTTTTCTTGCAATTGACCCTTCACTGGGAGTTTGATTGACAAGCGATCTAACCAATCAAAATGCAGAATCCACCATTTTGTCCGACAAAGCAGTCAGGAGTTAGAAGATTAACCTTGGTGGACTTAAACTTAAAAATGGTGTGTATTGACGTCTTTCTGCGTTTGAAACAACATTCCTTCTCATGTTCATTCATGTTTATTTGATGCTATAAACGAACTAGTAGTAACAGATGATCGGTTTACGAGCCTCTTGAGCTGAGGCGCTCCAGCAATCTGTCACGACACATTAAAGAGCCACAAAACGTTTTTTATTGTTTGAATTTCTTAAAAGAACTACACAGTTTGAAAGCTGGGACTTTGTTTAATATTATAAGTAATCTGCTTTATCTTGTCTGTCGATGTGTTATCAGTGTCCTCTTTGCTCCGCGATGTATTTTTCACTGCATGTGGCATGACAGCGCCACGGCTTGTCGGACAAAGCAACAGTAACTAAGGGGGGGCGGGTCTTTGCGAAGGGTCAATTGCGAGTTCATATCTTAAAAGTTTTTATCACTTTATAACTAAGTTTATATTACAGTTCTGACTTTATTTCTCACAATTCCGAGTCTATATCTCACAATTCTGACTTTTTCTTGTGATTCCAAACTTATAACTTACAATTCTGACTTTTTTCTCACAATTCTGACTTTTTTCCTTACAATTCCTAGTTTATAACTCACAATTCTGACTTTTTCCTCACAATTCCAAGTTTATATCTCACAGTTCTGACTTTTTTCACGCAATTTCGCGTTTACATCTTACAATTGTCTTTTTTCTTGCGGTTCTGAGTTTATAACATACAATTCAGACTTTTTCCTCACAATTCCAAGTTTATAACTCACAATTCTGACTTTTTTCTTGCAATTCCGAGTTTATATATCACAATTCTGACTTTATTCCTGCAATTCAGAGTTTATATCTCACAATTCTATCTTTATTTCTCACAATTCCGAGTTTATAACTTGTCATTTTGACTTTTTTCATCATCGATATCAGAAAAAGTCAGATTTGTGGGATAAAATTCGCAATTACCTTTTTAGTTTTTTCTTTCCATGATGGAAAAGCTTCCATAGAGCTCTTACATCCTCAACCCCAGTAGACACTACAAAATAATAAACTGTGATTTTTACATTTTCATTCTATTTATGTAGTTTAATATTATATTTGTTATATTTATACTTATATTTTAATAATATTTTTAGAACAAAAAAAAAATCACATTACTGTAAATTAAAAAAAGTTCAAGTTTTAATGCTTTGAAATAGTTTATTCAGTAAACAAATGAAAACAGTGGGTCCTGAAGGGTTTTTTGCAAAGCACAGTATATGCTAATATATAACAGTACAATGGCACATCTTAAACCCACTCCCACTGAGCTGAGTTTTGCAGTGCAAACTACGAGCAGAGGGTGTCAGCTATAATGACTCTCGTCTCTCTGCTTCTTAGCCATCTGATCATTTGATCATATTCACAGCTCATTAGAACAGCGATGTGTCAGACCCTGTCCACAGGAACCCGCAATTAAAATGTTCTTTAATGCACCGCAAACATGTCAACAGATCGCACCATGAATTGCGAAATTTTACCAGACAGTGAAGGGAGAATTAAATCTTTTTGATTAGCAGAAGTTTATTTGTCAGCGGTGGTGAAGCCTGCGTAATCCTTCAGTTTGCTCAATTTGAATTTTAATTGTTTTGTCATGGTTTTTCCTTATAATGCTAATGCTTTTTTGCATCAATCAGTTTAATCTGACCACTTTTGTAAATTTTGTCAATTAATATTCCTTGAATTCAGGTAGATGTCAACAGAGGATTCATGTTTGTCTATGCAAACATGAAAATGGTGATATGGTTGAAGTACATACCATATAACCATTTAAAAAAATAAATAAATAAATTTAATACTTTCATTTAGCAAGGATGCATAAAATGTGACAGTAAAGACAGTAATATACATTCTTTTAAATGAACTATTCATCAAAGAATCCTGAAAAAATTACAAAAAATCAGGAATTGCTTTCAACATTTCTGAAGGATCATGTGACACTGATGCTTTTAAATTCAGCTTTGTCATCATAAATACATTTTAAAATATATTAGAATAGAAACTAGTTATTTTAAATTGTAATAATATTTCACAATATTAGTGTTTTTACTATTTTTATCAAATAAATGCAGCCTTGGTAAGCATAAGAGACTTCAAAAAAATGTATATATTTTACTGACCCCAAACTTTTGAACGCTATTCTTATGTAATCTCACTAAGAAATGTCCAGGTCATACGTTGCCCCCAAATAAACAGAAATTATATTTATATTAAAGAAACTGAAGGTCTTATTTCTCTCTTTTTAGGGTTTTAGGGTGAAATATGACCCAGACAGGTTCTTGACAGGTTTCATGAGATTCACTCATGTGTAGAAGTACACCTTACGTAAGAATACCTATGAATACTAATGAGATGAGCAGGAAAGCTAGAGCACATTTAGCCCAGATAGTACATAGAGCTCTATTATATCAAAAGATCAAGGAAAATCATGATTTGACCCCTTTGATCAGAAAAAGTAACGCGAGTGTGTGTGGCTGGGTGTTTTAGTATAACTATGTGCATCTATATGCAAAGTGCCAAGTTTCTGCTAAAAGCTTAATAGTCTCCACATGGATGGACAGATAGATTGTGTGCTGGAAAAGCCCTGTTATCTGGCCAAAGTTACGAAATGTAATTTTATTGATTTGAATAAAAAGGATGATGGACGTACAGGAGTGGGGAGAGGGAAGAAAGGAGAGTTTCCATAGCGATGTCCTTGCGGAGGGTTCCAAGTTGGAATGAATGGCAGCCGTTCAGTCATTCATCAGTCATTCTACTCTTTATGAAGAGAGGCACTCTGTCTTATTAAATACTAACAGTCTCTTTCCTTTCCTCCTCCCTGTCCAGCTCACACTCACTCACCTGCAGTCACGCTGTCCATATGCTAACATACAGCATCATTAGTCATACGAGGGGGTTACGGCACATCCTGAGTTTCAGTGTCTGGGTGAAAGGACGGTTACAGTAACTGCTGATGATGCTGAAATTATGATTCAGAGAATGTCCTGTGAGTGTGTGTCTGCCCAGAGGAAAAGTTCATTGCTCAGAGGTTGCTCAGGAGATTTAAAGTGTGTTATTTCAAATGTTAAAATACATTCTATCCCACTGAAATGTGCAGAAACAATTGAGTAAGTCATTTGGAGTTTGCCTTTAGTTATTCTGTTTATTGGAGCGATCTGACATGTCCATTCCTGGCTCAACCAATGGCGTTATTTTGGGGGTGGGGTTTTCGTTAATTGAAGTAAAGCTGAACTAAAATGCAATATAAATATTAGATGAAACATTTTAACTTAAATTATTCGAAGTGTTGCCTTGGCAACGAAATGAAGTAAAATAAGTTGAAGTACTTTAATTCCTAAAACTGAAATAAAAATAAATGAAAGATAAATAGGAATATTAAACAAAAACTAATAAAAAACAGAACAGAAGCAAATAACGAAATTATCAAAACTGTTAAAATGTTAAAATGAAAAAGTTAAAATAAAAACTGAAAAATATAAAAATAAAAGTTAATTCAAAATATTAAAGGTGCCCTCGAATGAAAAATTGAATTTATCTTGGCATAGTCAAATAACAAGAGTTCAGTACATGGAAATGACATACAGTGAGTCTCAAACTCCATTGTTTCCTCCTACTTATATAAATCTCATTTGTTTAAAAGACCTCCGAAGAACAGGCGAATCTCAACATAACACCAACTGTTACGTAACAGTCGGGATCATTAATATGTACGCCCCCAATATTTGCATATGCCAGCCCATGTTCCCAACATTATGAAAGGCATTAGACAAGGGCAGCCAGTATAAACGTCTGGATCTGCACAGGTGAATCATCAGACTAGGTAAGCAAGCAAGAACAATAGCGAAAAATGGCAGATGGAGCAATAATAACTGACATGATCCATGATATCATGATATTTTTAGTGATATTTGTAAACTGTCTTTCTAAAGGTTTCGTTAGCATGTTGCTAATGTACTGTTAAATGTGGTTAAAGTTACCATCGTTTCTTACTGTATTCACGGAGACAAGAGCCGTCGCTATTTTCATTTTTAAACACTTGCAGTCTGTATAATGCATAAACACAACTTCATTCTTTATAAATCTCTCCAACAGTGTAGCATTAGCCGTTAGCCACGGAGCACAGCCTCAAATTAATTCAGAATCAAATGTAAACAATATAACAGTATACAATACTCACATAATCCGACGCATGCATGACGAACACTTTGTAAAGATCTATTTGAGGGTTATATTAGCTGTGTAAACTTTGTTTATGCACTTATGTTTAAGGCAAGTGCGAGCTCCGTGGGCGTGGAGCAGGAGAATTAAAGGGCCAGTAGCCCTGAATTGGCTCATTTATAATGATGCCCCAAAATAGGCAGTTAAAAAAATAATTTAAAAAAATCTATTGGGTATTTTGAGCTGAAACTTCACAGACATATTCAGGGGACACCTTAGACTTATATTACATCTTTTTTTTTAAAGTTCTAGGGCACCTTTAATAAATATGAATAATATGAAAATAACACGTTTGGGAAACCTGTTTGGAGACAACTATTATTTTTGCAGTTCTTTTTCAAACTTTATTTTCATTTATATTTAAAACTTATTTATATTCTTCATCAACTTTGTCTCAGACATTTCTCCTAAAATTACTAAAAATGAGGCAGTTGTTGAAATACAGTATACAAACAAGCAAAAAATAACTGCACAATGAATTCAGTCCAGACTAAAAAGAGCAAAAAAAATAAATAATATATATATATATATTTAATTAAAATCTAGACAACCAATACAGTATAATCTCAGACCAAAACAAACCAAAATCTAGCATTGCTGAACCAAAGTTGGTTGGCTGAAATGTGTTTCTGTTGGCTTGCATTTCTATTTTAGTCTTTTTTGTTTTGTTTTGTATTTCAAACATAAAACACATCTACTACATTATTAAGTCAATGAATATTAATTAGTATCTTGACTAGGCTGAAGGTTGCCGAATGTAAGTTTGAACTATTTAATATTTATGAGATGACTGTGTTGCGACATCACAAATAATTCTAAACTTTTTTTTATAACTTGTTTTTAAAACTCTTTCAAGGTCCAGTTAAAACAGTCGACGTGACTGCAGTGGTTCAACCTTAATTTTATGAAGTGACGAGAATACTTTTTGTGCTCAAAAACAAAACAAAAATAACAACTTTATTCGACAATCTCTTCTCTTCCCTGTCATTATTATGCAGTTGCCCCAGTAAGCACAACGAAGGCTTCTGTGTTTACGTCCAGATGCTGGCTCAATATTGGCCAAAGCTGATCATGTGAGCAGCACGATGTATGCGTGTGATGCTGACGCAGGAGCCGGCCAATAACGAGTCGGCGTTCTGACGTACAACCTGGAAGCGCTGGACTTAAACAACATATGAGAATGACACAGAAGAGAAAAGATTGTTGAATAAAGTCATTATTTTTGTTTTGTTTCAGTGTTGATTATATTGCTGTCTATGGACAAATCATATACCTCTCAGATTTCATCAAAAATATCTTAATTTATGTTCCAAAGATGAACGAAGGTCTTACAGTTGTGGAACGACATGAGGGTGAGTAATTAATGACAGAATTTTCATTTTTGGGTGAACTAACCCTTTAAGCATAAGTATTTGAGCTTTTGTCTATGAGAAACAAGTGATCTCACTACTGATTTTTCTTTCCTATTAGTGTTTGTGTATGTTTTGGAACATTATAGTTATATAAATGAACATCATGTACTGTAATTGTGTTGTGGAACACCCATAATTATACATTGACATTATTACTGCTACCATAATTAATTATAATAATGCCTGTTAACTGCCTTTAATCCTTCATTCGAATGCTTCCTTTAAAGGTTCGTTCTGGTTGCTGCATACCAACTGTTAAACAAATGTTGTACACAGTTGCTGCTATTATAAATATTATTGCTCCATTTTACTATTATATAATATTATTTTTAATACAATCATTAGGCTTGGAAGACAGCCCAATCGTGGCCAGTAACAGGTATTTCTGATGTTGATGTTAAGCTAGACAATTGCCGTGAGTGAAATTCATCATTCTGCCTGTCAAATATCTTTGGTCTAAAGCTCTTGTCACACTCCTGCATGCATATTTTATTGGGAATATTCAGTTTTGGAGATGTTCTCTGCCTGTGGTGTACTTTTTTTGTTTTTGATCGACTTTCCTCTTTGTACCTTTGTTGCATTTATTTGCTCAGCCAGCGGTTGAACTCACACAGGTTACGTGCAGACATGACATCTTCGAATCTGCAGTCCTTGAGCATTGTCCTTTACTCTGTCCTCACTAATGTCACCCACAAATCCCATCTAAGCCCACAGTACACTGTTGAAGGGAAATTAGCCGAAGCTCTCCTGCATTTTAATGTTTAAATGAGGTACTGATGGATTAGAAAGCAACACTCTGTCAGAACAGTCTGTAACTGTTTTGTGCAGAGTCAAAAATTAAAGCTTCAGCTCTGTGATTTATACAACCCTCATGAAAGAGATAAAGACAGATTCATAAAAGACAAACTGAATTTAGAAGGCTGCCTTTTCTTTGTCTATAGTGGTTTCTCATGGACAGTCCTTTATCTTAGTCTATCTGAGTGAAAGCCCCACCAGATTCAATCAACAGTTTCTCTATACAAACTGGTGACTACATAAATGTTACATAAAGATCAATACATAGGAAAGAAAAATCACAAATGAGCTGAACTGCTTCTTCAAATCAACAATGAGATTGAATGGAGAGCAATTTAAATGGTTAGTTCACCCAAAGATGAAAAAAGCATGTATCAAACTGCCTAAGTCATGTGATTTCAGTAAACGAGGCTTCATTACATCACAAGTGTTTCGAAATTTCAATGGTTCACCACTGGGGGGCGTGACTTTGGCAGTTTGGTACACGCTCCGAAACACTGATTCGAAACAAAAGATTTGTTAAGCTTCGAAGCTTCAGGAAGCAGTGTTTTGAAATCGCCCATCACTAGATATTCAATTCAATTCACATTTATTTGTATAGCGCTTTTCATGATACATATCGTTTCAAAGCAGCTTTACAGAGAATGCATGTCAACATTACAATTTAAAGAATGCAGTTAGCAAATAATGTAATAATTTAGGTAATTAATTTACAATCACTGTTAGCAGTTTAACTGAAGGTAGAAGCAATGAGCTCCTGGAAAAATGAATTACATATTAACAATAATTAGGCAGTGTTGGGGAGTAGTTAACTACTTGTAGCGGTGCTACTAGTTTAACTACATTTTTCAGTAGCTTGTATGTAGTTCAGCTACTTTTAAAACAGTGTAGCTTTTCCAGTAGTTAACTACATTTTCCAGCAAGTAGCGGTGTAGCGCGACCAAAAGCTACAAGCTACTTTCCGTTTTGCGTTCTGGTGAGCCTAATTAAGTTGGCTTGAAAAAGCCAACTTACTGATCTGCTATATAAACATATTATTATTATTCTTCTGACCAAAAATTTGAACAGTATCTCCTCCTAGAGCTTTAAAGCTACAACCACCAAACTCGGCCCAGACCTTCAGACTGTTCTGACTCGGGTTGCTATATCTTTTCAGACTGATCCGACTTACGGTTTTCCTAAAAATGCTGATCAAACTTGGAAAAACTCTCATAGACTTTGAAAATCTGAACATTCCATCAACCTCCAGCTGTCAAATTCAAATCAAAACAAACTGAAGCCCATTAAACTCAATGAAGCTTCCATTCAATGTACTATTACTGAGCCATTCAAACTCATTAACTAACTAACTAACTAACTAACTAACTAACTAACTAACTAACTAACTAACTAACTAACTAACTATCTAACTTACTATCTAATTTACTAACTAACTATCTAACTTACTATCTTTATTATTTAACTATCTATCTAACTTACTATCTAACTATCAATCTAACTAACTATCTAACTAACTAACTATCTATCTATCTAACTTACTATCTAACTAACTTACTATCTAACAATCTGTCTAACTTACTATCTATCTAACTTATTATCTAATTATTTATCTAACTTACTATCTATCTAACTCACTATCTATCTTACTAACTATCTATCTATCTAACTAACTATATCTGTCTACGCACACTTACTCACACTTACTCACTCACACACACACACTATCTACCTTTTAAACTACTAAACTAAAACTTAAACTAATTCAAACTGAAAAGCTTCAAACTTCAAGCTTTTAAAACTACTACAAACCTTCTCGCTAAGCTTTTTCAAGCCAACTTAAAGTTTGTCTACGAACTTTACTCATCTAGGTCATTCATAAAGTAGCACAGCGTCTTCAGATCACGAACTAAAATCGTGCATTACCGCCATCTATTGTTATATAACGCATCCTGCGGCTTTATCAATTCATCAGCAGTTCGTCGAGAAGAGATCGCCTGATGATTATGTAAATGACAAAGCATCCGTCAGTTGAACTGAAAACAAAATCGCAATATAGTTTAGTGCGCTTATCACACGGCAAAGGCTGATCTAATAAAATCGGTTGCTCGGGTATAAGAATGTTCACGCGAGAAGCACATGATTTGCGTCTCAAAGCTTTATCACTGCATGTGCTGTGAGTTTAACCTGCATTTTTCTGTGTATCCAATTTAACTTTCGGTGTAAGTGCAGGTCCGGTTCCAGAATCAAATCATTGAGGGTGCTTCTGAAATAAGTGATGGTGCTATAGTAAAGTGCAGATGTAATGTGTAAACAATGGCTCCACCATAATAGCAATGTATAGTGAGACATTTAGGATTTTAAGTCATTTTACAAATAATTGGAATAGAATTTCAAAAATATAGACACAAAAATTCTAATATTTTTCTAGTCTGCATTTACATTTCTTATTATTATTCTTATTGCATATTTTTGTCCCGTGTTTTGGTTATGGTAGCAATTTTTAGTGTGAATCCTGCATTTATTTGTAGATATCACTTCTGAAACTGCAGTGTGCAATTGGTCGTCGGTCCTCTAATAGCATGATAAACAAAACTTATATTAAAATTCTGAATGTATTATTTATAAAGTGTGCAAAGAGAGTCAGTGTGAGATATAGGCCTCATTTGAGTATTGTATCTTTTGATATAGTTTACAAAATAAAACAGTACGTTTTGAAATCATAATTGTAGTGCATTGCTTTGTTTTAAACCCCAAACATCTTACTTAAACATTATTCATCAACAGTTATCTAGTTATTTAAGCTATGTCATTTAAAAAAAAAATCAAAGTAGTTTCAATGTAGCTAGCTACTTTTTGATAGTAACTTGTAGTGTAGCTAATTACTTTTTCAGAAGGGTAGCTTGACTGTAGTTTAACTACTTAAATTTATGAGTAGCTTGTAGCTTGTCAAACTACAGTTTCAGAGTAGCTTCCCCAACACTGTAATTAGGATATATAGAAATTTGGGAATGTGCATGTTGATCCAGATGATTGCGTCTTCTGAAGTCCTCGCAGGAGTTGGCGCCATCTCTTCATAGGTGTTGGTCATCTGAGGTCTTCTTAAGAGGCTGGATCTATCTGGAGTATATTGTTGAATAATTCGTTATTTTGGGGATTTTTTTTTTTTGGGCGCACAAAAAGTATTCTCATCGCTTCATAACATTAAGGTTGAACCACTGTAATCACATGAACTGTTTTAAATAGGCTACGTCATTACTAGCTTTCTGGGTATTGAAAGTGTTAATTGTCTTGCTGGCAAAAAATTGAAATAACCCATTAAACATGAAAGTACTTTGCAATCATTTAAATCATTTCTTTTTATAGAACCTTTTTGACATCAAGGGTTCTTTAAAATTCTATATAGAACCCCAGTGAGCCTTTTTTCTAAAAATTTACTTTACGGAGTTTATATTATAATATGTTGTAGATGGTTGTAAAAGTGCATATTTTATCTCCATTATATTTTTGAATGAGCAGCTGGCTTTAGTAAAGCACAGACATACATCATTTAATTTTAAATTGTATGGACATACCAAGTTAATTTAATTTGTGCAGGTCTTGCAAATGTCTGAATATGTCTTTGAAATTTGATATATGATGATATATGACTTGTATGTTATATTACAAGTCTTTTGAAGTCATATGATAGCTAGAAACAGAACAAAAATTAAATCGTAACTCACTGTAAATTGCCCACCTGAGGCTTATTGTGCCATTTACATCCAGATTAAAAAAAATGGTGTCTCAACATCACCGATGACAAAACAGCATTTGGCTTTTGTTTTCCTCACACATACTAAAATTTGGTCTGTTCCTCATATTTTGGAGCTTGGCAGACGTGCTCATAGTGAACCACTGAAATAATAACAGCATATGAATTTGGAACAACATGAGGGGGAATGAATGATAACAGAATTTTCATTTTCGGCTGAAAAAATCCCAATAATGCCACATGTGAGCTTCAAAAAAGATCCAAACAATGTCTCACACTATGCTCAGGTTTGCCAGGAGACCAAAGTCTGCAATCAACTCAGAGATTTCAATATGAACTCAGATATTTATCATTAAATTATTCCAGTTACGCAATAGCTCTTTTTTGTCTTACTGTATGCAAGATGAACACGAGACAAAGTTGATCTATAAATGAAAAACAACTGATAACTTTATCTTGAAGATTGATGTTCAGATGTTTTCCAGTGATTTGCATTGGTGAAATAGTATGTGCGTGTGTTTGTGCGCATGTGTGCATGTTGTTGTCAGCATGTCTCTCTGCTTCTGTCTCCTGCTTTAATAAACCTCCTGGAGTTCATATCTAATTGTGAGTGTGTGTGGATGACAGAAAGAGCAGCTTGTCTCTAATACTGTGTGACATTTACTCACACAATTTAATTAACTCTCCAATATCAGCCAGATTTCTCTCCCTTTTCATCTCGCACACACACATACGTGCACACACATTTGGTGTGTACATACAAAATATGTTAATTTGAACTGAGATTTGTTTGCACTATGGAAGTTTTAAATGCCTTTAAAATGTCTTTTCCTCTGTGCTTTGGGTCCAATCCAAAGTGATTTTAGTCACGTGATCACAACCCTCCACCCAATGTTATACAAGATTCCTCACTGAATGTTTAGAGGAATATTTAAGAGTATCAGCCACAATATTGCAACCGCTGACAGGTGAAGTGAATAAAATTAATTATATTGTTACAGTGGCACCTGTCAAGGTGTGAGACATATCTACCAAAATTAGTGCAACGAAGGACAACCAGTGAACTGGCGTCAGGGTCAAGGGTGCTAGGGCTAGGTATTGACACAAGTTTCATGATTTGATTCAATTTTAATCCACAAGCTTGTGATTTGATTCAATTCCGATTTTGCTTTAATTTGTTATTGATTAATTGGGGTGTGCATCAGGTTGTCATGGCTAGGTTGCAAATAAAGTTGAGAGCAGGATCTATTCGCAGCAGTAATGGTTTTATTTAGCATAGAACGCAGGAGTCATGGAAACAGAACAACTCAACTTAACAAAGAACAGACAACTGAACAAAGGAAACTGAGGACTTAAATACACAAAGGTAAATGAACAACAGGTGAACGTAATCAGTGATTAACTGGCACACAAGAGGAAACTAGGTCAACTTACAATGACAAGGAACAAAGCAGAAACAGAAAGGTGGCAAAGGCAGGCGTGTCCTCACACCGTAAAAAGTCCAACAGAGGATGGAGGGCAGGGGCTCAGATGGAGAACACAGAGCAGGTGAAAGGCAGAAAACCAGGGGAACAACAGAGGGAGAGACCAGGGTGGCGACTGTGGGAGGAGCCAGAAGCAGGAGTAGCCAGTCGGCGATCCAAAGAGCAGCCAGGACGATGGCCTATGGCAGAGTCGAGAGAGGAAGGAGCCATGGAGGAGTCATGGCTGATGACACCAGGAGGAGCTGAAAAGCTGATAGGACCGTACGACTCTGACGAATCTGCAGACCAAAGCGGATCAGCAGCAACGAGTGTTCGAGGTGAAGCCAGGGTGCCTAAGGACTGAGGCAGAGCTGATGTGACTGAGGAACTAGGTGAAGCTGGAGGGAAGGTGAAGCCAGACGAAGCAGAAAGGGTGGAGAGACAGAGCCGAAGGGGCAAGGGAGCCCGGTAGAGCAGAAAGGACGATGGTATCTGGTGGAGCCGAGGGAAGGAGGAGCCAAGGTGTTGCCGATAGTTCGACAGGCCAAGGTGGAGTGATGGGTTTGGAGGCTGGAGGCGAAGCTGGAGACCGGAAGACCTGTGGCAAATCCACATAGTAGAGTGCCGTCAGAAGAGGTGCCGAGGGACTGAAGGGAAACAGCGGAGGTGGGGCTAAGGAACTGGCTGACTTTGGAAGAGGAGGCGGTAGAGGGAGGCAGGGTGGGAAGACTTCAAGCTGGATGGAACCAGTGGGGACACAGGAGACTTTGTGCTGGATGGGACCAGTGGGGACACAGGAGACTTCAAACTGGGCAGAACCACTGGGAACACAGGATACTTTGTGCTGGACGGGACCAGTGGGGATGGGAGAAACAGGAAATTCCTCTTCCAAATCATCACAAAAACAGTTTGCAGAGGCCAGCTGCAACTCACCCTCAGTGGTGGGAGTGTGAACAGGGTCTTCCTCCATTCCCTCAAGCTCCACACGCCTGGTCAGACTCGTGGGTTCTGGGACGATCCTCGGCTCAGTTTGCGTCTTGCGTATTGATCGTACCAGGCTTCAGCTCCATGTCCGCAGTGGGCTGGAGCTTCTGTGTCGCTGGGCTGGTGGCAGGGCTCAAAGATTGTGGACTGTTGTGGGTGGAATTGGGAGGGCTTTTGTGGAGTGGCCGTCCTCCTCCATCTCCTCGACGGTCAGGGGAGATGCAGTCATCCACAGAGCATATTCAATATACTGCCGTAACAAGCACCTTGTATCTCCCGTAGGCATTGGTTGGAGTAGGTAATCATCCAGCCCACTCCAAAAGCAGGTCTTTAGTGTGACCTCATTCCAGTGAACTTGATGGTACAGTTCAATAAAGTCTTTGACATAATCCTCCAGCAGTCATCCTCTTTGATAGTGCAATAACAGTAAGTCCATCTTAATTGGTCTGTTTGTCTGTCATGGCTGGAAATAAAGTTGAAAGCAGGATCTATTAGCAGCAGTAATGGTTTTATATAGCATAGAACACAGGAGTTATTGAAAACAACTCAACGTAACATAGAATGGACAACTGAACAAAGGAAACAAAGGACTTAAATACACAGAGGTAAACAGTAGAATTAAATGAACCACGGGTAAACATAATCAGTAATTAACTGGCACACAAGCAGAAACTAGGTCAACTTAAAATGATAAGGAGCACAGGCAAACAGAAACAGAACAGAACCTAAACAGAATACACACGTTACACAGGTACAGTACATGGCAAATTTTCTCAAGGAAAAACAAAAAATCAACTAATGCTGTAAATATACAGGGAAACCAAGTTGTTAAATTACTATAATATTAACAGTGTTGGGCACGTTACTTTAAAAAGTAATTAGTTATAGTTACTAGTTACTTCTCACAAATAGTAACGGAGTTAGTAACTGAGTTACATCATTATAAAAGTAACTAATTACCAGGCAAAGTAACTATTGCGTTACTTTAAAAAAAATAAATAAATAAAAATATGCCAAATAAATTGAATGCCCCCAATATTACATATAAGTCTAAGAATAAATTATTCTTGATGCGACTCCTGACTCATGATCCGCTCTTGCTCACAACATGAAATTTCTCTGTACTGTGTTGGTAGCCATTAAAGAAAACGTAGTTTCATATTTATGTTTAAATAGTCCTATGTTATTAAATCCGTTTATTCGATTATGAAAAGTGAACAGCGTGAGTAAGATGCATCATAAAATGCGCAAATATATCGGGAGACATGGAGTGGGTCAGACATGATTTTAAACACTTCATTAAGTTTTGTTTTATAGAAAGCCTCTCTTTAAAGTGAATTTCGTTTTGTAAAAATTGTATCTTAATTTTAATCAATGTTTCATCAGCCAATTGCTTGGATTTAATATATAACAAGCAAATATAGCAGACAATAAAATCATGACATGGAGGCGCGGGCGCGATCACTGGCGCGTGAACTGGAGCGCGTCTTATAGGCTAAATGAACCGAAACTCAGAGGCTGCTTGCCTCGCAGACATGAGAAATATATCTATAGAACGCTTGAAATATCTACTTTAACGAAAATGAAGTAATTAAACACGAAAAGAAAGAGGCTACTCTGATTATATAGCCTAATCCGAATGAAATGTGCGTTATCTCTCTAGGCGCGTCCATATGAGCAAATGATCAGCAATGAGAATCAGCAATGCCAACTTCATCTTTGCAGCCGACACTCATTCAGAAAACATTACTTTATTAATAAACAATTAAAATGTCTCCTTGCTGTTTTTGTCACACTCATAATCATTACTTTTGCCGGTTCTTTATGGCAATTATGCGTGCTCTTGAGTGCTATATAGCCTATATTATGTAAACGCTCCTTATTATGGTTTATTCTCTCCAGTATTTAAGAAATTAAATTAATATAAATGTGATTAGTCAACTAATTGCTTAAATGAACAACTACTAGTCGACTAGAAAAAACTCATTTCACATATTTTCGATCAAGCATCAAAAAGGGTATTCTGGTTTGAGCTCACGCTTCGCGCGCATGCTCTGACAGACACACACACAGCGCATCATACATTATTATCAGTTTAAAATTATATTTGTGTATGACTAACCGCATCACACACCAGAGAAAAAAACTTTGCAGGTCCTATGGCTGAGAGAGAGCTTACTCGGATGAAAACCGCTTCAGTGAGCTCAATTATAGTAACGCGGCATTTTTTTTTGTCAGTAACGCTAACGGCATTGTAACGGGAGAAAAAGTAATTCGTTTGATTACTCGTTACTGAAAAAATTAACGGCGTTAGTAACGCGCGTTATTTATAACGCCGTTATTCCCATCACTGAATATTAATAATTAAAATTAACTGATTTATATAGGCTACTTACATTTAAATTACACATAAGGAAGTTTATATAATAGTAACGTTATAATAATAAATTTTGTAATGACATTTCTACTCATTTTTTGAAATTTAAACATTTAAATAGTGTCTGTCATAAAACATGATGGATTTATTCAAACATACATTGAAGAACATGTTAAAAATGAAAATGCAATATAGTGCATATATTAATCAAAATCCTCTTCAAGAGTTGATGTTTCAAGCTAAGTTCAAGGACATTGAATGGCTTTTCTGAGGTAAATGTAACATTACGTGACATTGTTTACAAGCTGTTTTATTGACGTCTTTCTGCAGTTGAAACACTGATTGAGTGATTACATGTGACTTGATACGAATTTCTGTAAGTTGTACTGTATCTTTCAACATGCCTTCTGATGTTCCTTCATGTTTATTTCGTGGGAGACATGCTACAAAGTTTTGTTCATTCATCAACTGAAAACAACTAAAAGATGGAATTTTGGGATTTAAGAATCTATATCAAAATGACAATAGATTAGAAATCAGTATTTTTAATCCAGTCCTAATGGGCGCCCAAGGCTCATTGACGGACATGGGGAGCAAAGACTTGCCCGTCTATTCCGATCACACAGAAGAGTCTCTGAAGAGTATCTGAATTACGCACTGTTATTGAGAGGATTTTTACTTACAGTAGAGCAACTCTAAGGAAACCAGAACACATACATGTTCAGACATTCAGAGTTGACATGCATGATTTTATGCATTTCTTTGTATATTTATACACGTATGCAGCCACTTTAGTCCTATTTCAACTTTGTTTTCTTTCATTATTAAAGGAAAAGTAAAAGAATTGAAAATCCTCATCATTTTCTCATTTTCATGAGAGTAAGGAAATATTGTCCGAACGATCCCTTTATATTCACTAATTCATATCCTCAGTTTCAACCATCTCTCTTTACTTTGCATTAATGTGCCTTTGATGTGATTACAAAATGTGTGTGTGATTGTGTGTGTTGGTGTGTTCTGTGTCTAATGGGTGTACGTATGACAGATGTGATCGCTATCCGCTTGCCCAATCCCATCCATCAGCCCCCCTTAGCCTGACCCCCGAACGCCAGAGCAAGTTTGAGGGGCGTTTCTTTGTCCCGCTGTCCTCTAATGAAGGGTGCATATATGTGTGTGACATCCGAAACCTTTGGGTCTGCATTAGGAGTGTTACTGCAATGCAGCATGATGTATGGGAGCACAAAGTTGTGCATTATACCGTGCTTTTCTGGGTTTGCAAGCGAATTTGCATCAACAAAACACTGAAGTGTGGTAAAATCCCTCTCTATGATTCGTGACTTACTGCAGCGAGGAAAGCAGTGCCTTAGTAAGCACTTTTATGAACTATTGTAAGTCGCACACATTTGCAAAGGCTTCACTGCGTCAGTTTGAGTTAGGTTTTTATTTAGAGAACTTGTAGGATATGTTTAGGAACCTCAACTAAATTTTAAAAGCATATGTTGTCTTGACTTTATAATGGCATAACCTGTTTGTAGACACATCTGGCAAGAGTCTGTTGTTGAGGCCTATGTTGACTAATAAAGGTATGTTATCAGTAATTTAATAAAGAGTAGATTTGCATTTTCTGAAGGATTGTTTCCAAGGCAGCACAAGAATAGTAATAACATTTCTGTTTAGGTTTTAGACTTTGGTTCTGTGTAAATGAAATGCAGAATCAGAGCAGCTTTGCCACTGTCAGGACATTCAGCACACATCTTGTGTTCTGTCAGCCGTGGAAGAGATTCAACACAAAATGCGACACTGTCTTTGCTGTGTGCAGTATATAGACTGCTATAATTGGTTAAATATATGCAAGGCCAATCACATTTTAGTATGTAAACAGATATCAAGATATCAATCACAATTCAGTATGCAAATATGAGGTCAACAATGTCAGTTATTTTCAAAGCTGAACATTAATGTAAGTCAAGGGGGGATTTTCCATTTTTTTTAATCTATTAAACTGTCATCATTGCTGACATTATTTGCAACACACCAACAAAGCATAATTTTACCTTTCAAAATTGTATTGAATTTTTTATTTATTTTGTTAAAGTGTAATGTTTATAAAATCCAAAATGAAATGATCTACAGAAAAATATTTGTACATCAAAACCATCATGAAATGGCTTGTTGATCTTTCCTGTGTTTATGTATTTCCTATTGAAACAGGAAGGTTTAGTTTACACCACAGCCATGAACTTTATTTTGCTACTTGCTAAAGCTAGTCAGAAGGCGAAGAGACATTCTCATTCTACAGAGAATTTTATTGTACAAATATTTGTATATGCTCCTGAGAGCAAGATGAGTCATTGATATTTTTGGTCTGTTTTCTTAGAAAAGAACTGCCGTGTCTCATTCCACTCCCTATGTTGTGAATCAATACATCTAAACATCGGGACACTGATGGCTGATTTCCTGTGACACGTTTACCTGGTCGCATATTGAAACGTCATTAGTGTTTATGCTTTATTATGCATCATCTATGCAACTGTAAAAAAGTACAGTACTATAAGCTAACAGACATGGACAAAAGGTTCACTTTTGATAATTTGGGCTGAAGTAATTGCAAAAGTTTAATACTCACATTTGGTAGTTTAAAACAAACCCCTAAATATATCAAAAAAAAAAAACCCTACGTTTTTAGAAATATTAATATAGCGCTGTCTTGCAATCACTATAATTATAGTTTATTGGCCTTTGCAGTCACAAGATTGCATTGAATCATGGAAGAGATTCAACACACAATGCGACACTGTCTTTGCTGAGTATGTAGGTGACTATAAATGGTTAATTAAAAAGACAAGACCAATCACATTTTAATATGTAAATAGATATAAGCTATAAAGCCACTCACAATTTAGTATGCAAATGTGAGGTCAACAATGTCAGTTATATTTTGAATGCTGAATTCATTTTTCCCATACTTAAAAATAAAGGTTCTTTATTGGCATCTATGGGTCCATAAAGAACTTTTAACATCCATGGAACCTTTCCATTGCACAAAAGGTTCTTTAAAGTGGAAAAAGGTTCCACAGATTATTAAAACATTCTTTACACTTTACTTTAAGAGCTGTTTACTTAAAGGGTCTTTGGAGAACCGAAAATGGATCTTCAATGCCATTGCTGCCAAAACTTCCTTTTGGGACCTTTATTTTTAAGAGTGTAAGGATTTTTAAAAAGTCTTTGTTAAAGCGTTGTAAGCCTTGAACCAAGTCAGTCGGCTACGAGTTGAATCATAACATTACAAACTTTGATTTGAAGCAAAAAAGTTTTTGAAAATCAGAAAAAAAAAAATACAAAGATACAAGTGGGGAAAGAGCTCAATCCCATTAGCCATTGCAGAAAGCATAATTGAATTAAATACAACAGTTATGTCATTCGCAGTGCTTCATGGGAATATGGGCGGAGCTAAAGAGCTCTTTTGGCACATTTTGCTTTTATCGACTCAATATAGTTTTTCATTATAAATTCTACTGTTTAACACGATTATTTTAAGAATTAGTTGAAATAATGCGGTCTGAAGGCTTCAACAGAAGCAAATAGCATTGTATAAGTTATCGTTAAAAAAATTTTCCCTATGGAGAAAATGAATGGAGATTTTACTTCTGGAATCTGACTGTTGCACTCTATTAATGCAAGAGAAATTGAAGTCATTTTATCCTATTAAATTGTTACAGTAACAAACATCAGCAACAAAATATGTACGTATACAAAATATATACACATGCATTCACTATAATTATTATTTCTTGGCCTTTGCAGCTATAAGTCATAAGACTCATTAGCTTGGGAATCGGCCTACAGTGCATGTCATGCTATGAAAAGACTTTGGATTCCCAACCTTTCAATTGGTTGAAGTCATGATAAACCTAAACTTTTCTCAACTAGATGAGGTCAGTCTAGTTCAGTGTAATTCATCAGAGTACATCAGCTCTGTAAAAAGGAAGGCACTATTGCAGTGATTCATAAATAATGAGGGTGGTCCACACTTGTTCTTTCACGGTCTGTAGCTATGAGGTTCCTTCAGTGAAGACATCACATGCAATTCCACAGTTTGAAACTGAAATAAAGAAACAAACGACTCTTTCTAATGCATGTTGATTTCATAGTTAATGACTGTAGCACAGTACAAACCTACTTCAAAAGGACTGCACATACCTGACCAGGTGTTTATTGTGCACAAGTGCCCAATGATTTTTCTTTCCTTTGAGTTGTGAAAATGTTTAAAAAAAAAAAAAAAATCTGCATACTTGTCAAAAAACAAAAAAGAGAAAGAAAATCTTAGCAAGCAACTCCTAATTATTCAAGTCAAGTATTTATGTCATTCCCTGCAGAATTTCATTAAGATGCATTTTTGTGTTTGATCTTCTTCTCTTAAAACCTTCTTGAGACTTCAGCATGACAGGAGCAGTTCAGAGGGTCATGTTGCTTTATCACAATTCATAAGCGTGTGTGTGTCCGCGTGTCCTAAGGGAGTGAAACTGCTCTTTCCCACGAAGTTCCAGTGGGAGGTTCCCATGGTAACGCGAGAATCGGAAGCTACCGTAATTGGTCTCTTTTTTTTCAGTCTCTGTTTTGTCTGGCTCTTGATCTCAGTTGCTTTATCTGTCTTTTCCTATCGCTCTCTTTCTCTCCTTTGTGTCTGTCTGCTGGCCTTTCTGCTTTTTCCTCTTGAAACACCATCTAATTACACGTACTTGTAATGATTTAACACTTAAAATGATATTTACATCCTCAGGAAAGTCTATAATTCTGCTAATAAACACACTGAGCACTGAATGTGTACTGTATATGATGCATTACACCACAGGTAATGGCCTGTAAATTGTATTATATCGCTTCGGGAACCACAAATCGTGTCAACTCTGCCTTATCATACTATAAAAACAATTATTCATATGATTGATAATGGATAAAGTAAGCAGATCTACAACAGCTAACCAGATAATTCATAACTAAACAGCTAAACGGCTTAATCAGTTGTTATGATTTGTCAATATGTCAATATGTTTTACCAAGCTCTATCTATCTATCTATCTATATATCTATCTATCTATCTATCTATCTATCTATCTATCTATCTATCTATCTATCTATCTATCTATCTATCTATCTATCTATCTGTCTATCTGTCTGTCTATCTGTCTGTCTGTCATTTTTTGCTTTTCACTATATATATATATCCCCATATTTTTGACTTTTCCTGCTGCCCAGGCACGAAATGACCTTTTAAATATGTTGACTTGAAGTGCATGAAACCCACTGAGCCCTCACTTTTTTCAGCTGTCTTTTTCTTCACTTCACATCAAAAGCCACCAAACTGTTACTAAGCAACCATAGAAACAGTTGTGTATAATGGTTTGTTGAAGTAATCAGGATAATGAGCATACGCGGTGTGTGTATACAGTACATGCGTTTTGTTTATGTTTGGACTCAGATGCACCTCAAGAAGATAAAAATAAGCACATTGCATACGCTTGCGCAAATGCGATCTACCCACAGCGATTACACACCGCTGCACATGCACTAGTCTCTCTTAGACTTAATAAATAATGATGAATACCAAATTTGTTTCCATTTGACTGGATTCATACAGTATACTCTACTGTTCAAAAGTTTTGGGTCAGTAATTTGTGTGTGTGTGTTTGAAAGAAGTCTCTTATATTCACCAAGGCTGCATTTATTTGATCAAAAATAATCTAAAACATTAATATTGTGAAATATTATCACAATTTAAAATAACTTTTCTATTTTAATATGTTTTAAAATGTAATTTATTCCTGTGATCAATGAATGAATTTTCAGCATCATTACTCTTCAGTGTCACATGATCCTTCAGAAATCATTCTGATATTATGATTTGCTGCTCCAGAAGCATTTTCTTATTAGTAACTATGTTAAAAACAGTTGTGCTGCTTAAAGGTGCCATCGAATTGAAAATGAAATTTACCTCGGCATAGTTGAATAACAAGAGTTCAGTACATGGAAATGACATACAGTGAGTCTCAAACACCATTGATAAATAAATCTCATTTGTTCAAAAGACCTCCGAAGAACAGGCGAATCTCAACATAACACTGACTGTTACGTAACAGTCGGGATCATTAATATGTACACCCCAATATTTGCATATGCCAGCCCATGATCGAGGCATTACACAAGGGCAGCCAGTATTAACGTCTGGATCTGTGCACAGGTGAATCATCAGACTAGGTAAGCAAGCAAGAACAATAGCGAAAAATGGCAGATGGAGTGATAATAACTGACATGATCCATGATAACATGATATTTTTAGTGATATTTGTAAATTGTCTTTCTAAATGTTTCGTTAGCATGTTGCTAATGTACTGTTAAATGTGGTTAAAGTTACCATTGTTTCTTACTGTATTCATGGAGACAAGAGCCGTTGTTATTTTCATTATTAAACACTTGCAGTCTGTATAATGCATAAACACAAATTCATTCTTTATAAATCTCTCCAACAGTGTGTAATGTTAGCTTTAGCCACAGAGCACCATCAAACTCATTCAGAATCAAATGTAAGCATCCAAATAAATACCATACTTACGTGATTAGACATGCTGCATGACGAACAATTTGTAAAGATCCATTCTGAGGGTTATATTAGCTGTGTGAACTGTGTTTATGCAATGATAGAGTCGAGAGCTCGGGAGGGGGCGGAGAGCGCGCGATTTAAAGGGGCCGCAGCCTGAATTGGCGCATTTCTAATTATGCCTCAAAATAGGCAGTTAAAAAAATTTATTTAAAAAAATCTATGGGGTATTTTGAGCTGCAACTTCACAGACACATTCAGGGGACACCTTAGACTTATATTGCATCTTGTAAAAAAACATTCAATGGCACCTTTAATATTTTTGTGGAAATCGTGATGGGAGTTGTCGTCTTCACCTCCACAGCCGATGGAAAGCAATCGGACTCGGGCAGAAATCATGTTCATGGATGAGCTAATGTATTAAAGTTTTAAAGTTCATATGAAGAAGGGCAGGCCGAAAACATATTTACTTCACGAACATGGAAAGCAGTGATAACGGCTGTTGTCTGCAGGGTTGTGTGCTTTTCTCCACCTCGATATGTAATACTGAAAGTTGTCATAGGAGATTTTGTCTCTTAGCCCCACTTTTTGCTCTTACAGTCGCATAAATTTTGCGTTTACATTCCATCTCCGTTATCACGTATCCAGCGACACACAACAAACACAGCTCCGATCACGACATCCTCCATTCACTGGTTTTTAGTGTTTGTAAATGCCGCGCTTAAAGACGCCGCTGTCGGCAGCTTTAGAGTTCCTATTTCTGGTGCGAATGCAACCAGGAACATGGCCCGGGGGAAAAATTAGTTCTCGGGGAACTATAGTGGCTAGTTCCTTTAACTAAGGTCCTAGAACTATTCGGTGCAAAAGCCTCTATTGTGCCTTTAATGCCACTCTTGAAAATCTACATGGTTAAAGGGTTAGTCCACCCAAAAATGAAAATTCTGTTATTAATTACTCATTCGAAACACTGATTTGAAACAAAAGATTCGTAAAGCTTCGAAGCTTCATGAAGCAGTGTTTTGAAATTGCCTATCACTAGACATAGTTGAATAAAGTTGTTATTTTTAGTTTTTTTGGCGCACAAAAACTATTCTCGTCGCTTCATAACATTAAGGTTGAACAACTGTAGTCACAAGAACTGTTTTAA
This sequence comes from Megalobrama amblycephala, assembly GCF_018812025.1. Lineage (NCBI taxonomy): Eukaryota > Metazoa > Chordata > Actinopteri > Cypriniformes > Xenocyprididae > Megalobrama > Megalobrama amblycephala. The sequence goes on from NC_063050.1 coordinate 45,834,701, forward strand.
ATATGTCTTTAGTAGCTTGCTGGGCGTTTGATAGTGTTAAAGTTGCCCTCAAATGAAAAATTGAATTTATCTTGGCATTGTTAAATAACAAGAGTTCAGTACATGGAAATGACATACAGTGAGTCTCAAACTCCATTGTTTCCTCCTTTTTATATAAATCTCATTTGTTTAAAAGACCTCCGAAGAACAGGCGAATCTCAACATAACACCGACTGTTACGTAACAGTCGGGGTGTACGCCCCCAATATTTGCCAATGCCAGCCCATGTTTTCATTTTTAAACACTTGCAGTCTGTATAATGCATAAACACAACTTCATTCTTTATAAATCTCTCCAACAGTGTAGCATTAGCCGTTAGCCACGGAGCACTATCAAACTCATTCAAAATCAGAAGTAAACAATATAACATATAAGTAAACAATATAACATAACATACAATAACAATAACATAACATATAACATACAATACTCACATAATCCGACGCATGCATGACGAACACTTTGTAAAGATCCATTTTGAGGGTTATATTAGCTGTGTAAACTTTGTTAAGGCACTGTTCAAGGCAAGCACGAGCTCTGTGGGCGTGGACCACGGGATTTAAAGGGGCTGCAGCATAAAATCGGTGCGTTTATAATGATGCCCCAAAATAGGTTAAAAAAATTAATTTAAAAAAATCTATGGGGTATTTTGATCTGAAACTTCACAGACACATTCAGGGGACACCTTAGACTTATATTACATCTTTTAAAAACATAATCTAGGGCACCTTTAAGTATCTTGCTGGCAATAGAGGCCTCACTGAGCCATCAGATTTGATCAAAAATGTCTTAATTTGTGTTCCGAAGGTCTTACAGGTGTGGAACGAAATGAGGGTGAGGAATTAATTACTGAATTTTCATTTTTGGGTGAACTAACCCTTTAAAGTTGGTCTTTATGATTAGTAGTTGGTTCAAACTGATTGGGTTAGGCTGAAGTCAATCTGGCTAACCTGGTTAGAGCTAGACCAACTGGTGCTCTAACCAGGTACTAACAACAAATCAGCTACAACATCAGCTACCATGCTTCAAATACCAGCTTGACCTTAAGCTGGTATGACCAGGTTTTTTTCAACAGGGAGTTGCATGAAAAATTCTTTGCACTATAAAATAATTTTTTCAGTTTGTGCGCTAGAATTCCTGGAGGAATGGGGCTATGATCATATTGCCAGAAACCAAATCATTGTGTTTCCAGCACATTAGGCCCTGGAGATCTGAAGAAATCTCAGTGTTTTCAACCATCATACACTGACTCCTTCTGCACTATTACAAGAAGAATTCTAGTACACGACTTTGATTTGAACTAATCTGATGTGAGGGTGAGTTGCTAATTTTCAAATGCATTATGGCAGACTACTCCAGGCTTTCATTTGGCATTTTAAAACTCTGGACTAAAGTGTGTCTCTGTGTTTATACGGTATGTGACTGCGTTATTTATGGCGAGACACTACAGGTAAATAGGGTAGAAAATCTTAACTAACAGATATCACCATACTTTACATGTGGTTTATCACAGTACTTTAAGAATATTACAAGTATGGAAATGAGGCATTTTTTAAAAAATTAAATATGCACAAATATGTACAGAAATCTGAATGTAGGAAGAAAGCCAGGTTCACAATTCTTGTTTCATTTTGTTGGCATATTAGAGTTAAAGGTTTTTACAGAGAGAGTTTTGGATATCTCTTTTTATTACTCCATAAATCAGAAAATACTGTCAACTGAAAGTTTGTAGTAAAAGTGCTGCTGAAGTGGAGATTTATAGCTCAGTTCAGGGGAAAAACGCATTTTGAGGAAACAGTCTTTAAAGATATGAAATGAAATCTAGAGATGCAAAAAGAGAAAGTGTAATAAAATAAACACTTAAATGTGTATCTTGGATGTTTTCTTTCCATTAGTGTGAAAGAAGACTAGTCTTGGAAGCAAATTTGGCACTGGTCTCAAAATTGACCAGTGCCTGAAAAAAAAATAGCTTTGCCTGTAGTATTTTCCCTTAAGTATTCATTAGTTCCATTAGCCCATTGTTTCTACATTAAATTAATTTGCTAACAGAGACTGTAAATTAAATTGCCTAAATTATTACATTGTTAGTTAACTGCATGATTATATGTACATTTCTGAAATTACAGAAATTGGACTCTAAATTGTAATGCTGTCATGCACTCCCTGTAAAGCTGCTTTGAAACAATATGTATTATGAAAAGCGCTATACAAATAAATGTGAAAATAAAATGTGAATTAAGTATTATTTATGAACGATTATTTATTAATATATTGAATTAGCTTTTATTTTTATATTTTCATTTTTCATTTTAATTTAGTTCATGTAAGTTTTATGTACTTTTGTCATTATTAGATTTAATATTATTTATTTATTTAGCTTTATTTATTTCAGTTTTGGTTTTAATAATTTTACTTATTTCAGTTAGTTCCCAGTGCAGCATGTTTAATTTTCTTCTGACATTTCTAATTTTTTAAATCTATTATTTATATTTTATTTTATATTTTATGTACATGTATTTATATTTTATCATAGAGATAGAATGAAAAATCAGTTCCCTTTCGTGGGAACATCGACGCTACGTCCAATGACGCAATGGGAACCCATTGCGTCATTGGACGTAGCGTCTCGTTCCCTTACTCAGGGAACAAGGGTTACACTCGTAACCCGAGACGATTTCTATCTTTCTTTCTTCTGCAGAACATAAATACAATCTTTTTCTAACTATTTCAGTCTTTACAATGAAAGCCCATGGACTTTGCTAGGTACAATGTAAATGTTAAAAACACTTAAAGGGTTAGTTCACCCCAAAATGAAAGTTCTGTCATAATTACTCACCCTCATGTCGTTCCACACCTATAAGACCTTCGTTCACCTCCGGAATACAAATTAAGATATTTTTGATGAAATCCGAGAGGTATATGACTCGTACATAGACAGCAATATAATCAACCCTTTCAAGGTCCAGAAAGGTACTAAAGACATTGTTAAAATAGTCGACATGATTGCATTATTTTTGTTTTGTTTTTGCACACAAAAAGTATTCTCGTCACTTCATAAAATTAAGGTCGAACCACTGCAGTCACGTCAACTGTCTTAACGATGTCTTTACTACCTTTCTGGACCATGAAAGTGTTGATTATATTGCTGTCTATGTATGAGTCATATACCTCTGGGATTTCATCAAAAACATCTTAATTTGTGTTCCGAAGAAGAACAAAGGTCTTACGGGTGTGGAGCGACATGAAGGTGAGTAATTAATGACAGAATTTTCATTTTTGGGTGAACTAACCCTTTAATATAAAGTGAGACCCATTTTTCTAAATATGTTATTTTGTGTTCCATAGAAAAAAGTCATTAACTTTCGCATCCCATTTCTGTTCGCTCTCACCATCATCATTATCCTCAGCAGAAGTGGCATGAATGTGACCACAACAATCTTGAGGATGAGAGACGAGAGCTGGAGTTGTCTGTATGCATTAGTGTGGGCCCTGGATAAATGTTTGATGAGGGGAACGCTGTCCCAGTTATAGTGAGAGGGAAGTCTGCTGGAATTCCAGAAGGGCTTTGGTAAGACGGAGACCTGAGGAAACAGAAGGGGCCTGATCATGTTAATGCTGTTCTGAGACACAGATGCATATAGTCTTTAGGGTTTAAAGAAGCATTTAAATCATAAATGAGGTGTGATGTGTCCTGGTGTAAATGAGGATAACTGCAGGATTTACCATGGTGATTGAAAGGGTGTGAACAGTGTGTTGCTGTGGCAGGTTTATGATTAATGAGGTAAAGTGCCTGTGGGGCTGAGTTTGTCTTTACAGCGGCAGGTATGTGTGTAGACTTGTGTGCTGTAATGTGAAAATGTAATTGCAGTTTTTAATTAGATGCATATGAAAACAAAATGGCTTTATTGCATTTTATTATATTGTATGTTTTATGGTCACAAACAGGAAGTGAGCATATTAAAAAGGACATTTTATTAAAACAGGAATTATGGTGGGTTTTTATGCGATCCAAATTCTATTGTTTCTACCTTCTTGAGAACAAAATCAATTATTAATCTACAAATGTCTTCCATTATTCATGCTCAGTTCCATTCATTCCACCACTTGATTTTTTAGCTCTGTGTAAAAAGTTGTTCTATTCTATTCTATTCTATTCTATTCTATTCTATTCTATTCTATTCTATTCCTCTATCAGTTGTTGGTGAGGAAATATAAAAGCATTTCTCCAAACAGAATACAGTACAGTAGTGTTTTGATGCTAATTATGCAAGCATGAAATTAATATGTATCATAATTGTGCTCTTTTCTGCTAAAATCTATTTTACTCTGCTCTTTTACGTCTTGTTAATTATCTCATTTAGTCCGTAGTGTGAATGCTGTATATATCCCTCATTTTCAGCTGTTTCTGCTGCGTTCACATGCTATCAGAATTATCGTAAATATGAGTTTCCTAGTTAAAAATTGGACATGAACACCCTCTCAAGTTGTATTTACCACTGGGAAGTTCGGGGGTAATTTTGATACGCAAGATCCCGAGATAAGCGGGCCAGAAACTTTAAACATGGCGGAGGGGAGAACAGTTGCTGCCGTGACTGGTATTATTTATTCGATATTTTTTCCACAACCGCTACATCACCTTGTCTTTTCGTTTAAGTAATGCATATTTATATATATGAATAATCATTTGAAGCATTTTAGTATGTATTATACACAGCGAAAATAGCCTGTATTTGACCAAAATTCCAGAATCATCAGCAAGCTGACTATAGATGGCGTGTTGAATGTTTATATGGATGTCAGTGAATGGGATGCTAAATATCATTTTGGCTTTAATAAGATTTCCCCAATTAAAGGTGCTCTAAGTGATCCTGGGTGGATGTAACTTCCTGTTGACATTCGAAGTGTTGTTCGAAGTGTTGTCCTGAAACAGTCATGAACGTGCATTTAAAATCATTCTTGTCGGTTATTGGCTGGAGCATGTTTATTATGATTCGTGGTCCAGGCTGCACCAGTTTGTTTTTATTGCCATTTTCAGAGCTTGTGGCGACTACAGAGACCGCGTTTTTTTACAGTGTGTTCAGGGGACAGGCAGCTAGCGGATAGTGAGGAGATGTTTGCTGTATGTGACAAAAAATGTTTTGGCCTAAAAACGCGTGGCATCACTTAGAGCACCTTTAACCCTTAAATGCATACCTCTGGTCTTTAGTGACCCGGGACGTCATTCACTACCCTCCTCCTTGTTCATTTTTTAAAGTTAGACATCAACCTTCTTGGTATTCCTCAATCAATTCATTATAAAGAATATAACAAGAAAAAAATTATAAAATTATAAAAGAATGCCTATTTTTGTATTCATTTTTTGTAAAAATTGCATAGGGTCGCTAACGACCCGAGGTGTGTATGAGTGTACGTATATTTTTTTCTGCACAACAATAATTGAATCTTAGATGACGGAATAAGTGCAATTCACCTTTATTCCACAAGCTGGCAATGTCTGATACACAATGCTGAAGTGACGACTCATTTAGACAGAAAACGAAATAATAAGAGAAACATGAAATGGCTCAGCAATTTACTGCAAAGCAAGTACTGAATGCAATCAAATATGACTGTAACTGTTACAGGATGAATCTGGTGAAGCTGTTAGCGATCGAAATATTGATTTTGAAGATGCTGAAAATTATATAGTTTTGAGAATACGTTTGAGATCGCGAATGGGCTCATATTCGTGACCTCAAACATAAAACTAGCCCATTATTTGCTGAATTTACTGGGAAATGAGCTCTGATGAGGACAGTGATGATGGCATAAAACATCTGCTCAAACTTTTCAAGCTCCAAAAGGTAACAAAATACGATTTATTTTATTCTTCTGTAATTGTTACTCTAATATCAGAGGAGTTTTATATTATCACGACAGGTAGAGATCCTTCCGTGTTAGATATAGATATAATATAATATGTAAGAATGATTGGCGATACAGTCATGCATTTAAGGGTTAATAGGCAAGAATAAACCCGGTGTCCTCCATGATTCCTGTTCTTTTCGAAAACAAAGCACTTGAAAGTGACAAGCTCGTATGCTGCCTTCACTTGCTTTCTGAATTATCGTAAATATGAGTTTACTAGGTAAATATTGCACATGAACGCCCTACTATTTCAACACTTGAATGTGATGAGCTCATAATCACAACTTTAGAAGTGGGAATTGTCAAATTTCTGATAGCACGTGAAGGCAGCGTTAGTCAGATCTCATTTCTTAGTAAGTGTTCTGTTTCCTGTGTTTTTGTTTCTAGATAATCTGAAGAAGTGTAATTTTTGAATTTATTTTGATTAAAAAGAAAACTGCTTGCATATAGATCCAGTTCTTTATTTCTGTATTTTTTTTTCAACCCCAGCATTAAATTGTAGTGACTTTTACATTGTTACAAAATCTATGTTTAAATGCTGTTCTTTTTTAACTTTCTATTCAAAGAATTCTGAAAATGTGTCACTCTTTCCACCAAAATATTAAGCATCACAACTGTTTTCAACATTTATAATAATAAGAAATGTTTCTTGAGCAGCAAATCAGCATATTAGAATGATTTTTGAAGGATCATGTGACACTGAAGATTGGAGTAATGATGCTGAAAATCTTACTGGCCCCAAACTTTGGAATAATAGTGTATGTTTTGATTTGAAAGGTTAAACTGTGTTGAGACTCTCCATTTTGTTTAAAAAAGACCCTAAGATCAAGAGTAAATGAAGCATGATATTTATGCTGACTATGACAGGAATATTTTAACTCTTTGTTTTACCTTTGTGAGTTGTATTGGCCTTAACTGAAGCTCTACGTGGTTTGAGAGAATCAGCATGCTGGTGATTCTGCTCAACTGCATCACACTCGGCATGTTCCAGCCCTGCCAAGACCTGGAGTGCCACTCTGACAGGTGCAGCATACTGCAGGTAACACACACTTACATAACACACAAACACAACACAGACACACATGGTTTGATTAACTAAAGTTCACCTTTTATGCTTTTTCAAATTGAACGTTTTCTTGTCTTCAAACATTAGTGGCACGTATCCATAGTTAATGATACAAACTACACTCGTGACTTGTCAGTGGACTGACTAGTAGTACTAATCAGTTCTGTACAGTACAGGTTCACCAGCCTCCGATCAAACATGTTTTTTTAAAGGATATATGCACACAAAGAGCGTCTCTTTAATAGGCTAACTGGCACATATTCATTAACTATTTAATTGTACAAAACTACCAAAGTCCTAAGAAGAAAAGCTTCAATACGGAGCAACTGTCAATTTTGACAGACACCAGCGGGTGACACTATGAAGCATCAGCCACAGACTCAGAAACATAAGGCTCTTTAATCTCTCCACAACAACTTGCAAATAACCTGTAGATTCTGCATAATAATGGGAACATTGCTCACAACAGGCAATTGTGAGTCTGACAGAGACTGTCTTCAAATTTAATGTCAAAGGCAGTGAATTTAGTATTCAAGTACTGCTTTAAATGAGATCAATTAAGAGAAGAAAACCTGTGGTTTCTCTGCTAGATCATCTGTGTGAACTTGAGGGGAACTGACTTCAAACATCCACTAATAATCAGCCTGGGACCAGTTTGCTGAAGTGAATGATAAAAGATGGTTTAGAAGAGTTAGATCATTTATTTGCATATGCCACTTGCACTGGTATTTTTTAATGGAATTAATACCCTTTTAAAAGAGTCCACATATTTTTTGCGGCCACTGTATATGTGAAATGAAGCATTTTCAGGCGTTTGCTATTCTAAGTCCCAACATAACTGAACATTAAACACTATCATTCTCACTTTTAAGTCCCATGCAAAGCATCCTGGGATCTACATTTTCAGTTATGTAAACATTAAAAAAAATATTTTTGAGTACTGAATTGGGATCACGTTAACCCTACATAATTCAATCTAGTAGATTGTACATTTTAGAGAATTATATTAATTGAAAGCAAAGAAATCAAGTTTAGAAGAAAACAATTTTGTTGTGTAGATCAGAAATAATATGGTTAAACTGGACAATCTGTATTTTCCCTTTTTTCAGTGATACCATACTTAAATTAGTTTTTTTAGACATAAGCCAAAATGTTACATAATGTAGGTCGATATAATATTTTTTTTTGGCTTTTTACAACTTATTCACGTCATAAACAAAAGCCAAATTAAAAATTTTCAGCATGTCCTGTAATGTGCACGACAAAGGAGATATAACAAAAATTAGTTTAAGGCAAAAGGAACACAGGGAACAGGATGAAAACAAAACCAAAACAGAATGAGACCGTTACAGTAGGTCCCCCCTCCCGGAAGGTGCATCCTCGCCCCGTAAGGAGGATGAAGGGCCGGCGAATGGCAGGAAACAGATGGGGATGAGAAGAGAAACAACCAGGGCAGCGTTTCCCAAAAGTATCGTAAGCCTAAGTTGATCGTAGCTCCATTGGTTTCAGTGGAGCTACGATCAACTTAAGCTTACGATGCTTTTGGGAAATGCTGCCCAGGGCAGTGATGACGATGGGGGGAGCCAGGGTGGAGACAGGAGCAGGAGTAGCCAGTTGGGAGTCCAGAACCCAGCCAGGACAAAGGCCCACAGTGGAGTCGAGGTAAGGATGAAGCTGAAGAGGTGGAGAGACGGATTGCAGCAGACGGCTCAGAAGTCCGTGGCACAGGCAGGGCGACGTCTGACCAAGGTGGAGTCGGAGGGACGAGGGAGCCCAGTGGAGCCATAAGGACAGTGGTTATCTGGTGGAGCCGAGAGAGGGAGGAGCCAAGGTCGAGGTGGAGTGACGGGATCTGCAGCTGGAGGTGGAGCCGGGGAATCCACATGCCTGGGCGAAGCTGGAGATCTGAAGACCCGAGGCAAATCCACACAATAAAGTGGCCTCATAGGAGAAGCTGAGGGGCTGAAGGGAATCAGCGGAGGTGAGGCTGATGGACTGGCTGACTTTTAAAGAGGAGGTGGGAGAGAGAGGCTGGGAAGGAACTCTGGAGACACAAGAGACTTCGTGTTGGACTGAACCAGCAGGGGAATCCTATACACAAAAGGAACCTACAGTATACACACCTGAAACCTTTTAGCCCTGACGAAGGCCTGTGTGCCAAAACGCGTTGGCAAAATAAAGTTCATACTTAGCTCCAGCTTCACAGTTTTTTGGTTTATATTTTTGACCCCCCCGTGTCACAAGTGCTGCTGGTTTTCTTTCCTATACTGAACCAGCAGGGAAACAGGAGACTTTGTGCAGGATGCGACCAGCATGGGCACAGAAGACTTTGAGCTGGGTGGAACCAGCGGGGATGGGAGATTAAGGTATGCATCCTCTTCTATGTCATAAAAACATTTTACAGAGGCCAGCTGTAGCTCACCCTCAGTGGTGGGAGTGTGGGCGGGGTCTTCCTCCATTCCCTCGAACTCCATTAATAGTCCCACGGTGACACACAGTGTTGCTGGCTCACGCACCTGGTCAGACACTCTGTGGGGCTCGGGCTCTGGGGCGATGGTGGGCTCGGTCCCCTTCTCTGGCGCTGGCTCGTGCATCGCAGCAGACTCAAGCCCTCTGTCTGCGGTAGTCTCTGGAATTGTATCCGTTCAGTGAGGTGATGGCTGGCTGGGCTCTGGATCCAGAGTGGGGCTGGTGATATTGTCCTCACCGGGGTAGATGGCGAATGCCGATCCGTTGTTCACCAGAACCCACTCCACAAATGCAGCAAAATCTTCCCGAGGACCATCCACATGCAGACGCACCGTGGACCGCTCGTTCAGGTTGTAATAGTAAAAAACACACAGTAAGCGGTCTGGGAAGTTGGTGAGGTGCCCCAAGTCTAAAAATGTCCTCTTGTGGTCCTCGAGACTTTGTTCCTTCTGATGAGGAAGAGCAGTTGGACAGCTGGTAAATCCATTTAAAGGGGGGAAAAAAGAAAAATGCTGCATAAATCTTCTTCAATGGTTCTGTGTTCTGTCAGCTTTTCCGATTTCTGTCTTTAATCAATAAATCCAGTAGACAACCACATATAATGCAAATGACATGTAACAATGAACTGAAGAAACTAATGGTATATAAACTTATGGGGAGAAGTTAAACAGGTGTGACTATAATTAAGAACCATAGGAACTAATGACAGCGAACATAGGCGCAAATGAACACAGGAAACAGAATGAAAACAAAACCAAAACAGAATGAGATTGTTACAGGGCTGGGACAATACATCGATTCTGAGCTTAATTTTTAACAGCAGATGGTACTACGTGCTTCAGAAAACCTGTACTCTTCCTGCTTCCAATTCCTTTACACACACCACTTAAACCTAAAATAATCATTCATAAAGGAAAAGGTTGAAAAGGTTGAAGCGAATTACAAGGGTGTTCGCAGTGGGCTGTGTTTACATTAATCTCGCGTCATAAAAGCATTCTGAGCCAAGGTGCAAGTATATTTAACCACTTACATGACTCAGCCGAACACACAATCGCTGTCCAACACTCTTCTTCGTGAGCACTTGAGTGTGAGGTTAAAAACTAGCCTAGAGCGCCATCTGCTGTTAAAAACTAAGCTCAGAATCAATTCGAGAGAGAATCGCGATACATTTAGAAAATATCAGAATCGAACCAGAATCATTGTATCGTGAATTGAGAATCGATGTATTCTCCCAGCCCTGTAATATAGAAGTAAAGCTTCATTTAATTTACTACTATACATAAAGACAACTTTGAAAGATCTTAATGTTTATTGTGATGTCATTTTAATATATATATATATATATATATATATATATATATATTATCTGCAGTCAGTAAATGTATTCTGCACATTAACACTCTGGTATCAAGTGAAAATACTTTTTAAACAAAATTGTTTAGTTTAATTTGTTCTATGGGGAGTGTTGTTTGCTTTCAGACAAACTAAACAAAATGGGTTTAAACCAAAAATCATGATTTCCGATTAGACTGATATAAAATGCTCTTTAAATCACATGATCATTTGACTTTTTTCCATGTAGTGGTTGAATGTGTTCATGGTTCTTATCTCTACAGGCCTTCGATGACTTCATCTTTGCATTCTTTGCTGTGGAGATGGTGTTAAAAATGGTAGCCTTGGGAGTATTTGGTCCAAAATGTTACCTTGGTGACACCTGGAACCGCCTTGACCTCTTTATCGTCATGGCTGGGTGAGTGACCAATCACAAACCTGAGACTGCCATGCTCAGAAGATCTAAAAAGTCAACTATTAGTGTGTGATTCCTAGAATTCGCTGAGTCATTAAACTCTTAACTATTACAAGGTCTCTGTGTGTGTGTGTGTGTGTGTGCGCGAATGTGTTTGTTTAATGTCAGATCCAGTTTTAATGTCAGGTCAAGTTCTAATGTCAAGTCGATGTGTCACAGCTAAGCTCATGAATGACAATTACCACCAGGCGAGAGTCTCTGTGTCTGTCTGTATCTTGTCTATCTTGTTCACTGACTTAGTGATTTCTACTAGTTTTCCTCTCTATCCAAAAGGCAGCTCAATCTAAAGTTCATGATCACTCATTAAAACTCATTAAAACTCTTGTAAGGAGTAAGTTGGTCATTAACATTAAACCACTTTGGGATGCTGGTGTGTTGGTTTTCCCACTAGTCTTCTTAACTAGCTTAACCAGCAAGACTTCCTTCATAAATGTCCTTCACCAGAAATATTATGCTGGTAAATCAGGTGAAAAGTATGGCTATAACAGCACTAAAACTACACTAACTAGTATGAATAGCGTAGACATTCATGTTGCCCTAAGCTTCACTTTTCAGCGGGGCGAACATATAAATATTCTGAACCAGTTTAGCAACTTTAAATATTCTCTTGCTGCTGTGTTGCGAATTCTTGTCGCACAACTTGTGAGTGTGAGAGCAGTAAGAAAGAGATGTTATAACACAGTCTCTGTTCTAAATTATAGTAGTAAACATGATGTTAGAAATGTGTGTTTAAACTGTTTAAACTGTTTAATGAGTCAGTGAATCAAGACCAAACACTGGTCTGCATCACAAATGTTAACAAAAGTCCTCATGACATTTCATGTATTAAAATGTTGCAGTACAAATTATATACACTACATTTTTTTAATGAATGTTTTTTTAATCAGTGAGAATGCATTAAATTGATTAATGTGTCAGCAAAAAACATTTACAATGTTACAAAAAATTAAAAGAAAATGCTGTTCTTTTGAACTTTCTATTCATCAAATGTATCATACCTTCCATAAAAACATAAAAAATATAAAAAAGCAGTACAACTGTTTTCATACATTGATAGAAATGTTTCCTAAGCACCAAATCAGCATATTAGAATGATTTCTGAAGGATCATGTGACACTGAAGACTGGAGTAATGATGCTGAAAATTCAGCTTTCCATCACAGAAATAAATTACATTTTAAAATATATTACAATAGAAAATAGTTATTTTAAATGGTAAAAATATTTCACAATATTACTGTATTCATCAAATAAATGCAACCTTTTTGAGCAAGAGACTTCTTTTAAAAACATAAATAAAAAAATGCACTGACCCCAAACTTTTGAACATTAGTGTATACGGATAAATACTGCTGTTTTTTAATATTTTGTTACATCATATTGATCAAATATCATATTAATTATCAGCTTTGTGTTCATTTTTTACATTATTATATTAATTATATTAATTATATTATATTATATTATATTATATTATATTATATTATATTATATTATATTATATTATATTATATTATATTATATTATATTATATTATATTATATTATATTATATTATCAAATGGTTGAAAATCTGTATTACCCTATTGTGTTGCATTTCAAGTTTGTTTAATTGAATTTCTGTTGCTTATGTTTTAGGATGTTGGAGTATTCTTTAGATGGCCATAATGTTAGTTTCTCAGCCATCAGAACCGTACGGGTTCTCCGACCTTTACGAGCCATCAACAGAGTTCCCAGTGAGTACTGTTTTTTCTCTTTGTTTCCATCTGTATATCTTTCTCGATTCTCTCTTAGTGTCACTGTTTTACAACCTAGCTATTGATTTAAAGCAAATGATCTGGACTCGGGTTGAAAAAAAGGTGTGCCTGTTGTATTTATAGATTTGCACATGCACCGAGTAGACAAGACTCCCATGATGTATTAACATGGTCACTGACACTGATTGTTGCCCACAGTCCAATATCTCATAGTTGATGGACACCAAAGAATACACAAACACTCACACACACATGCTATTAGTCTTCAGAGAGGTGCTGGTGTATGTTACAGTCATGGATTGAGTCCAACAGTGAAAGTAAGTGTCTGTTTTGTTTAATGTAGAGCGAGACCATAAATTCTTGACATGCACGGATACTCTTACCATTTACAGCACACTCCTTTTGTGAACATATTCCAAATAAGTTTGTGTTTGTGTGTGTTCAGCAAAGCAGTAATAGATTTTGGACTCAGTGAGGAGTGAGAGCCCGTGGCTGTTAAGTTTCCAATTCGATTATTCTCAAACCACCGAGCGTTAGCCAAAGCCTCGCAAGTTCGTGTTTGTGTGTGTGTGTGTGTGTTCACTTCTTGGGTCAATTACTGAATACACATCAGGCACTGAGAAAATGTGTTCATGAAGTGTGTGGATGTCAGATCAGTGCTATCAAAGTTAAATGTAACACTGCAGAGTCTCATCTCTAAATGTGTCTAGTGAACCTCGATGGCTTTGATGCTTCATTGCACGTGTTATTAAATGAATGTACATGACATCATGTATCTGTGTCTCGTAGGTATGCGAATCCTGGTGACATTGCTGTTGGATACTTTACCGATGCTGGGAAACGTCTTGCTGCTTTGTTTCTTTGTGTTCTTCATCTTCGGGATTGTCGGCGTGCAGCTGTGGGCAGGGCTTCTCCGGAACCGCTGCTTCTTTGACAGCAACGTCAGAAAGTAAGTGCAAAACTGATGCTTTTTAATGCAAGCTACTTGAATGCAAATTGCTGGGGTTTGAAAAAAATTCCGCTTGGGTGTCGAGAATAATGAAACCACATGCGTACAGTGTATTCTTCTGTGAAACCTGTTTATGTTGTTTCATCAGATGAATTAATTACTTTTTGGTGGTTTTGAAGGCCACTGTCCAGATTTTAATGGATATTTCTGAGTTTAATTGAATTTAAAGGGTTAGTTCACCCAGAAATTTCTGTCATTAATTACTCACCATTATGTCATTCTAAACCCGTAAGACTTTCATTAATCTTCGGAACACAAACTAGAGGGAAAGTTTACCTGAAAATGAAAATCATCCCGTGATTTACTCACCCTCAAGCCGTCTTATATGACTATCTTCTATCAGATAAACACAATCTGAGATATTTTTAAAAATATCCTGGTTCTTCCAAACTTTATAATGGTAGTGAACAAGGGGCATGTTTTGATTCCCCCCAAAAATGCATCTATCCATAAATAAATATAATTCAAATGGCTTGGGAGGTTAATAAAGGCCTTCTGAAGTGAAGTAATGGGTTTTTGTAAGAAAAAATATACATATTTAAAACTTTATGAACTAAAATAGTTAGCTTCCACCAGACGACCGTACGCATACTGCGCAAGTCGACTTGCTCCACGCGAGTAACCCGTGACGCGATGTATGACGTAGGATGTTAAGCTTAGACTCCTCTTGTGGTTTAAACAAATAGGGCTGGGCAACAAACTCAAGCTCTTCTTCTCTTATATCGAAATCCTCTGACATTTCTCTTTAAAATTTCTTCTAATTCTTGACCGGTGTTTTGTTTTGCTCTATCCTCTGCGCTTCCGCAAGAAAAAAATCTTACAAAATATTTAATGGATATTTTTCTTTGTCCTTTATTAAAGAGTTAGTTCACCCAAAAATGAAATTTCTGTCATTAAAGGTGCCCAAGAATGTTCTTTCACAAGATTTAATATAAGTCTAAGGTGTCTCCTGAATGTGTCTGTGAAGTTTCAGCTCAAAATACCCCATAGATTTTTTTAAATAAATTTTTTTAAGTGCCTATTTTGGGGCATCATTAACAATGCACTGATTTACACTCGGCGCCGCCCCCTTAAATCGCACGCTCCCTGCCACATGAGCTGTCGACTATATTACAGCGCATTTACAAAGTTCACACAGCTAATATAACCCTCAAATGGATCTTTACAAGATGTTCGTCATACATGCTGCATGCATGCTTCGAATTATGTGAGTATAGTATTTATTTGGATGTTAACGTTTTATTCTGAGTGAATTTGAGGCTGTCCTCCGTGGCTAACGGCTAATGCTACACTGTTGGAGAGATTTATAAAGAATGAAGTTGTGTTTATGCATTATACAGACTGCAAGTGTTTAAAAATGAAAATAGCAACGACTCTCGTCTCCGTGAATACAGTAAGAAACGATGGTAACTTTAACCTCATTTAACAGTACATTAGCAACATGCTAACGAAACATTTAGAAAGACAATTTACAAATATCAGTAAAAATATCATGGATCATGGATTATGTTAGTTATTATTGCTCCATCTGCCATTTTTCGCTGTTGTTCTTGCTTGCTTACCTAGTCTGATGATTCACCTGTGCAGATCCAGACGTTAATACTGGCTTGTGTAATCCCTTGAACATGGGCTGGCATTATGCAAATATTGGGGGCGTACATATTAATGATCCCGGCTGTTACGTAACAGTCTGTGTTATGTTGAGATTCGCCTGTTCTTCGGAGGTCGTTTAAACAAATGAGATTTATATAAGAAGGAGGAAACAATGGGGTTTGAGACTCACTGTATGTCTTTTCCATGTACTGAACTCTTGTTATTCAACTATGCCGAGGTAAATTCAATTTTTGAATCTAGGGCACCTTTAAAAAAAACCTTGGATTTTGGATTCAAAAATAACTTCATTTGTGTTCCGAAGATGAACAAAGGTCTAACGAACGAAGCTTGGAAGAGCCAGGATATTTTTAAATATATCTCCGATTGTGTTCATCTGAAAGAATATAGTCATATACACCTAGGATGGTTTGAGGGTGAGTAAATCATGGGATAATTTTTGGGTGAACTATCCCTTTAAGATATTTTGGATGAAATCCGAGAGCTTTCTGATCTTCCCATTCACAGCAATGTCATAACAAATTTCAAGGTCCAGAAAGGTACTAAAGACATCGTTAAAATAGTCATGTGACTACAATGGTTCAACTGTAATGTAATGAAGTGATGAGAATACTTTCTGTTGGCAAAAACAAAATAAAAATAATTACTTTACTCAATAGTTTCTTCTATTCCCTGTTAGTCTCCTATGCTGTTGATGTTGTAAACACAGTGCTGGCTTCCGGGTTCTACGTCAGAATGCCAGCTCATTATTTCTTTAAAAAAATCTTACTGTCTCCAAACTTTTCAATGGTAGTGTATGTAAAATGTGTCCAGTATCCATATACCGAAAGTTTTCAGTTTTGCTGAATTTACAGGATCATGACAAGAAATATTGGATGATGTTTATACTATTGAAAATGTTTGGCATATTTTAAATGTACATTTCATTGACTTTACACTGACTGGATTGAATTCCACTCAGGGTGTGCTTCTTTCCATTGTTTTTACAAGCCAAGCGACATGTGAAATATGTTTCTGTGCTTATAGACCTGGAATTACCTTTTAATGAGGAGTTTAGGTTGGCATATTACAGCAATCTCAAGTATAAATGTTGCATTATATTGTTTTGTATATGCTGACACAAGATATCAATTCTCACATTGCATACACCAAACGGGCCTCATTGTTCATAGAGAGTGTACAAAGTAAAGAGTTGAATAATGAGTATCCATAAAAGCAGTTTGTACTAGTGAATCATTTTGACAACTGTCCACCCTAATGTACTGCATACCAAAAAGACAGCCTGCTGAAAGAAGCCTCGACCCGTTCAGGTGCATCGCTGCTTCTCTCCATTTTCCTCCCCAAAGCCCAACACTATCCAAGCAACGTCTGTTACAATATTGCTTCTCACTCAAATTATGCTGCACTTTTAAAAATCCAGTTCTCTTGTGCATACAACATTTATTGCATTCTCTGTCAAAAACCACTTACATATCCACTTCAGTCCATCTGCTGCTATCTGCATCAATGAAGAATAAGCCTTTACCTCAGAAAAATCATGTCTCGTTTCTCATTGAAACTTTTTTTAATTGTGTCTTTCTACAAAGCAGGTGCAATAGTGTGCCTTATATACAGTATATACAGCATGCGTAAAACTAATTTTAATAAAGAATAACTCATGGCAACTTTTATTGTAGATATTTTTCATCTTTCTTCATGTGGATGTGTTTTTTGACCTTATCTTGCTGTAATGGCAAATATTCACATTTCATGAAAAAAAGAAAAAGAAAATAACTAGTAGCATGTGTCTTTTATTCTTTCTCTAATGACTTAAAATTATGCCCTATTTGTGAATTAACATTGTTACCATTTTATTTTTCCTTAAAGTAATTATTTTATTGCATCATCTTTTCGAGAAGTGAACAGAAGTTTTTTCATTAGGGCCAAATAAAAAAAATAAAAAAAATCAACCTTGTTACTAAGATTTTGTTTAACAAACTACCTAAAATTGATTTTTTTTTTTAAATATTGACTACATTTTATTTATAAGAAGCATTTTGTAGGTTCATGACCTTTAACATAAGGCTTATAACATCAAATTAAACTAAAATTTTCTTTTAAAAATTATCTTTATGATGGCATAATTATATCACAGTGTATATTGAATTGTATTAATTTGGCTTTAGATATCACAATCTAATTTATTAACACTTAAACACTGTAACCTTGTAAAACTGGAAAAGGCACCCGTTTCAGAGAATGACCCAGTTAATAAATGTTTACCGTGGCTTGCAGCACAAATACAGAAATTGCCAGTCATATTACACCTATCTCAGGTGTGAAAATGGCTTTCTGTCTAAGAGAGTCCCATGGGATGTGCAAATTTGTCTGTTTGCACATCTACTCATTATTTTTGGAGCCTGCAGCCAGTTTTGTTGCCCACATGATTTGGCACTCTCATAAGGGAATCCACTCTTTCTGTGTTAATTTTAATTAATTTTTACCAAAGAAAAATGACTATCCTGAAAAATTAAATTTGATTGAATTTTCTTGCAGTGCAAAGTCTTTCTTTCTTTCTTTCTTTCTTTCTTTCTTTCTTTCTTTCTTTCTTTCTTTCTTTCTTTCTTTCTTTCTTTCTTTCTTTCTTTCTTTCTTTCTTTTTAATAACCCAATTAAATTGAGAAAAGCAGTCATATTACTGTCCTCCACCCACACATACCGCAATCCGTATCAGTGTGAACAGGGATGCAATTAAATACAGAACTTATAAGGTGAATTGTGTTTCATTTCTCTCAGGTCTTTGCTAAAATGCAGAATATCTGTGTAATACATTCAGTGCATGAGCTTGCAGAACAGATGACCTCTGGGCAATCTTTTAGTGTGACAAAAGAGGGAATTGTTTTATCTAAAAGGCTACAACACTAGAACCAGACAAATTTTATGGTTTGGATCCAGGCCCTCTGAATTTACTGGCTTGAAATCTGCAGATGAATGCCTAAAATATATGCAGTTGTATCTCAAACTGTTTATTGTGGGTTTTTTTTTTTTTTTTTGGAAATGGCTATGAGAAAAAAAGTTGGTTATTTACTGCATGAGTCAATCTATAGCATTTGCAATTCATGTTGCATTATTGCAAAGATAGATTATTTTCTACCCGCTGTGAGGTGAAGACGACATCTCCCATGATTCCACGCTCAATCACGTGTCAAGCTATGCCTTTGTTTTGAATAGGCGACCTCTAGCGGTGAAAAATTACATAATTGTGCCTTTAAAGGGTTAGTTCACCCAAAAATGAAAATTCTGTCATTAATTACTCACCCTCATGTTGTTCCACACCCGTAAGACCTTTGTTCATCTTCTGAACACAAATTAAGATATTTTTGATAAAATCTGTCTCAGCGAGGCGCACAAAAAATATTCTCGTCACTTCATAACATTAAGGTTGAACCACTGTAGTCACATGAACTGTTTTAAATATGTCTTTAGTATCTTTCTGGGCATCTGAAAGTGTTAATTATCTTGCTGGCAATGCAGGCCTCACTGAGCCATCGGATTTTATCAAAAATTGCAAAGATGAACCACATGAGGGTGAGTAATTAATGACAGAATTTTCATTTTTGGGTGAACTAACCCTTTAAAGGTACATATTACTACTTTAAGGTACTAAAATTCATCTTTTAGGTGTTTATAATGTATAAAGTTGTCTTTTTATGCATGCTGCCCCAGTGACAAGCTGTTGTACCCCTAAAAGTACAATTTGTTTTGACAGTTTTTGACATTTTGATAATATTAAATGTCAAGTAAATTAGTATTCTGTTTTGAGTTTAGTGCATTAATAAAAAGTACACAAAATGTCAAGGTTCTATTTTTTAAAAGTCTATAGCATTTACAATTCATGTTGCATGATTGAAAATATTACAATTAAAAAAACCTATGCTGCTAAGTTTCAGATGCATTAAGTAACACATGGGCCAATTCTCAGGGCATTTTCTTTAACAACCTCTTAAAACATAATATAAACATGTTTGCAGATGATGTGATTACCTAATAGTTCAGCTTTAAGCTCTTCTGGCTCTTTCAGTTTAATAAGCAGGATGTGAGACAGATCAGAGCAGCACTTGGCTCAAATGGTTTGTAAATGCTCAGAGAACAAAATGCTCCAGACTATCACACATTATTATGTAGCTTTGAGGTGGTAACTGAGGGAATGCTTCCGTTAGCATTAGTCAGAGGAGTCTTAAGCCTGTGTTGTTACAATATTAAATGGATACTTCACATATAAAATGTTAATGCAATGCAGTGCAATTTGCAAATATTAAATGTCAACTAAATTAGAATTCAGTTTTTAAATTTTAGCATTTAATATTTTTTAAAAGATTTACAGCTTTATATCAATAGGCTGTCTGTTTTTATTTAATAAAGCAAATAAATAAATTAGATAAGCTCAAATAAATAAATAAATAAATAAAGCAACAAAATATTGATTGCCAACCTCATGAGGTCTAAATAAATATTATACAAGACAATGAATGTTGGAATAACATTAGTTAATAAATAATGTGAATAATTAATAAATTAATTAATTATTAAAATCTTATCTTAAAATCTAAATAAATTTTACCTCAATGAATGTGAATTTCAATCCAGCATATGTGAAAATGATGATATTGTTGAATAATTGAAATAGTTGGATACAGCCGAAAAGTCAATTTTTTTTTTTATGTTTGGCATTCATAGATCCTGCTATCTTAGCTAATTTCTATCTTAAAAGAATTATGGAAATCTTTATTCAGTAAAAATCTAATCACAAATAATGGATCACACATAAAAAAGCTGTTGTCACAGCACCAGTGTTATTTTAGTATCATTGATATACTATTATACTTTTGTCAATATTTTAAATCAAACATTTTTTGTATATTTTGTTTTCATTTTTTTTATATATATTTTTAAATATGTGAAATATATATGTATAGTTTTATTAGGTTTATTTAGTTTTTCTTATATCTTAGATTGTTTTTTTAGTTTAGTTTTTTTTTTTTTTTTTTACTTCCGTTTTAAATTTAATTTTTTAATTCAACATATTGAGGAATGCTGCTTTAGCAATGAGCTAAAATAAAATAAGCTTACATTTATATGTCCTTCATATAAACTGACCTTCTCCGGGTCTGTTCCTGGCTGGTGGAATGAACTACCACGCTCTATCCGAGCAGCTGAGTCTTTAGCCATTTTCAAAAAACTGTAAAAGACATATCTTTTTCGTCAACACTTGACCCAGTAATAGCACTTATATTTTATTTATATCTTACTTTTCTTTTTTCGATTTCTGTTCTCTTTCTCCATCTATTTTTGTATTAAAGGGTTAGTTCACCCAAAAATGAAAATTCTGTCATTTATTACTTACCCTCATGCCGTTCCACACCCGTAAGACCTTTATTGATCTTTGGAACACAAATTAAGATATTTTTGTTGAAATCCGATGGCTCCGTGAAGCCTGCATAGGGAGCAATGACACTTCCTCTCTCAAGATCCATAAAGGTACTAAAAACATATTTAAATAAGTTCATGTGAGTACAGTGGTTCAATATTAATATTATAAAGTGACGAGAATATTTTTGGTGTGCCAAAAAAACAAAATAACGACTTATTTAGTGATGGCCGATTTCAAGACAATGCTTTAGGAAGCATCGGATCATAAATCGGAGCGCCAAAGTCACGTAATTTCAGCTGTTTGGCGGTTTGACACACGATCCGAATCATGATTCGATACACTGATTCATTTATGATCCGATGCTTCCTGAAGCAGTGTTTTGAAATTGGCCATCACTATATAAGGCGTTATTTTGTTTTTTTGGCGCACCAAAAATACTCTTGTCGCTTTATAATATCAATATTGAACCACTGTATGAACTGATTTAGATTTGTTTTTAGTACCTTTATGGATCTTGAGAGAGGAATTGTCATTGCTGGCTATGGAGGCCTCACGGAGCCATCGGATTAGTGTTGTCAAAAGTACCGACTTCGGTACCTAGTCTGTACTGAAATTTAAAAAATGTGACGCTTTGAGCGCTGTTGAGTGGATTCATAAACATCTCTGATTGGCCGTTGTTTTCACGGCTCATCGGATATGTCTGTGATAGGCTTCAATGATCAACGCTGTAAAAACGTTGTAAATAGTCATCAATTAATCTCTTCACTAAGCGCTTACACAGATACACACGGGAGCTTTTGAAAGCAGGCGTCTATCGCGGATCGGTCCACTGTTAGACGCCTGCTTTCAATCGCTCGCGTTCCCACTTTCAAAACGCTTTCAAATTCAAACACTTCCGTGTGCTTTCAAATGCTCCCACGCGTTGATCATAGTAGCCAATCACAGGCATATCCGATGAGCGCGTCAGCACAATGGCCAATCAGAGATGTTTACGAATCCGCTCAACAGCGCTCAAAGCGTCATGTTTTTAAAATTTCAGTACCGATAGGTACCGAAGTCGGTACTTTTGACAACACTACATCGGATTTCAACAAAAATATCTTCGAGCACTTTACTGATGAAACTGTGACTTGTTGTACTCATGTTGATTTGATTGCTTCTACTATTCTAAAATATTTCATTTAAAGCTGCAGTCCGTAACTTTTTTTTGTTTAAAAATTATCCGAAATCAATTTTTGAGCAAGTACATAACCAACCAGTGTTCAAAACTATCTCCTTACCTTAGCCCAATTCACAACAGTAAGCTTGTAATAATGTTTTATAATAAAATCGGTACTGGTGGCTTTCCGTGGGAAATTAGAGTATGCAGCTGTTCATCTTTGTGTCATTTCGTCACGTCTGTAAACAGAAAGAATGAGTCCCAGCTAGTAGGCTATGGCATGCGATGCTGCTGGTAGTGGATCATTTATAGCCTTTTCTCACAGCAGCTAGAATAATTAAATTTATCATTTTGATGGCGGATTGTAATCCAGAATGGTCCAAATGACAATCATCAATGACAACTGGAGATTCACCCATAGTCAAAAGCAAAAGGACTGCGGAGTGGCTACAGAAATTGAAATCTACAGGTAACGCTAATACACACTAAATACACATAGTCACGCAATGTTGATGTCGTTAACTTTAACAATTTGAGAACAAAGTAACAATACTAATAATTTGCACGGTTTGACGTGATCCAAGCTAAGCAATCGTTAGATTTAATCACCATTGACAGCGTGATTTATCGTAGGCTAATGCATTTTTTCTCAGTTGGTCAGAACAAATGTGGCAGACATGTAGCTTATGTGTTCAGATGACATTTTCTGGTGAAAATTCTTATTTTGGTCATACTTCCAAGACTACAATCTGTGATTCCGAAGTATCCACAACGATGTGGTGACTGACAGCAAACGTTAGATTAATCTGCGCTGAGGAGCCGTGTCAATGCACAACCCACGTAAAGATGATAATTCCGCAAATAACTGCAATTGCAGATTTCAAACATAGATGGCGACAAAGAGGCAAAACTTACAGACTGCAGCTTTAAGTTAATCCTTATTTTATTTTAAGTAATGTAATTTTAGTTTAGTTTCAGTTAATGGTAATAACCCTGCACAGTGCTTGTGTTTCTCCCTAACCTACTCATGTGGTCTGTCTGCAGGCTGTATAATGTTTCAGAGTCTGTGAGCGAATACTACAAACTGGAAGAAACAGACGACATCCCCTTCATTTGCTCCACCGCTCGGGAGAACGGAATGTTGCACTGCTACAATATCCCCAAACGCAGAGTGGGAGGGGCTGATTGTGAACTCACGCCTGCTGATGTCACAGATCTTGTTTATAGAGAGCCCCCTCATCATGGATGTGTAAACTGGAACTTGTATTACAACAGCTGCGAAGCAAGCGAACACAATCCCCATAATGGGGCTATCAACTTTGACAACATTGGATATGCATGGATTGCTATCTTTCAGGTGTGTATGTGTGTTTGTGAGTTGGCAAAAACATTAAAGAGTATAGAATGAGTTTATGTAAAAAAAAAAAAAAAAAAAGCAAAGTCATCAATAATTTGTTAGCAAGGCAGTTCAAGACTTTTTATTTTTCTCTACTTGTGTGTTAGACATCCGCTCCAAGTTGTTCATTAAAATTTTCGCTGAGTATATATTCAGTCTGGCAGGCAGTGATATTTTTTTTTTATCCTCACATATCCTTTTGGCTCCGAGAGACACTTACTTTCAGAGTTGGAAAATTAAGTGAATGGTTGCCAGGGGCTACAGCGAGAGTGAATCCTCTTACATCAATAACCAACTTGCCTGTCCCAGGAAATCAAGTTTTATCATGTTCCATTCTAATCTAATCGTTAGGTGCAACAATATTTATCATATTCTTTAGTAATCTGATTGGGAATGTGCATGGACATTTATCAGGTTTCTAAGTAAATCCAATTGACCACAGCATGACGTTTATCATTCCATAGAGTTTCCTGACCTAGTTTTCTGGGAGCGACGCACAATATCAGAAGATGTCCTTTGAATTTTGACACTTGAGAGAAGGGCTATATTTTAAGCATTACTTGCTTAATGGATGTCATAACCTTTATGATCCTGTTTCTGTTTTCTCATCAGGTCATCACCTTAGAGGGATGGGTGGATATCATGTATTATGTCATGGATGCACATTCCTTTTACAACTTCATCTATTTCATCTTCCTTATCATTGTAAGTGCGCAGTAATTAATTAACTGATGCATCTTCCTCTCTTTCAACCTCTGCTGGAGTCTCTGCTTTCATTAGTTGCATGGAAATGGTTTTTGCTATCATCAGGGATGTAAATTACTGGAGTAATTTCACTTGATAACTATACCTAAAGAGATGAAAATTTAAATTCTGTCATCATTTTGGAGAATTTGTGATTGAGCTCTAATGAAACTAAATGTTTGTAGTCAGTTACTTTTCTAAGGAGAAAATCACACACTTTTTACACCTTAAAATCTTACATCTTTACTAGTCATCATTAGTGTAAATCTATCATTGTATTAAAATTTCTGTCTTATTGGACTAAGTCAGATTGCATTCTTTTGTACCCTGTAATCATTGAATGCAACCAAGGTCAGTGATCATTCTTAAAACAACTATATAAGCAACTATAAAATCATTTGCAGCTGGATTTAACACTTAACAATTTCTAATAGCATATTTCAGACTGGTGTGTCCTGGAGACATACTCAGAGACTGTGACAAAATTGTGCTTCAACAGCTTGCACAGTTTGTGCTTGAAATGTACTTACAGTAATTGAGAATATGTCCTTTGGCTCTTGATTTCATCAGTCAATTTGAAAAGCTAAAAGCAAAGGTTTTACTTTTAAATGTACAATTAAAGGTGCAGTAAGCAATTTCTGAGAAATGCTGTTAAAAGTGGATTGGACCGTGCAGCACAACAAACTTGTAGCCAATCAGCATTACAGGTGCTGGTCATATAATTAGAATATTGTGAAAAAGTTCATTTTTTTATTGTAAATTATTTAAAAAAATGAAACTTTCATTTATACTAGATTCCCTACATGTAAAGTAAAACATTTCAAAAGTTTTTTTTTTTTTTTTTTAATTTGTTGATTAGAGCGTACAGCTAATGAAAGTCCAAAATCCAGTATCTCAAAATATTAGAATATTTACATTTGAGTTTCATTAAATGACCATCCCTACAGTATAAATTCCGGGTATCTCTTGTTCTTTGAAACCACACTAATGGGGAAGACTGCTGACTTGGCAATGGTCCTGGAGACAATCATTGACACCCTCCACAAAGAGAGTAAGTTACAGAAGGTCATTACTGAATGTGGTGGCTGTTTACAGAGTGATGTATCAAAGCATATTAAATGCAAAGTTGACTAGAAGGAAGAAATTGGGTAGGCAAAGGTGCACAAGCAACAGGGATGACCACAAGCTTGAGAATACTGTCAAGTAAAGCCGATTCAAACACTTGGGAGAGCTTCACAATGAGTCAAATGAAGCCGGAGTCAGCGCATCAAGAGTCACCACACTCAGACATCTTCAGGAAAAGGACTACCAAGCCACTTCTGAAACAGAAACAACGTCAGAAGCATCTTACCTGGGCTAAGGAGAAAAAGAACTGGACAGTGAACAGTGGTCGAAAGTCCTCTTTTCAGATAAAAGTAAATTTTGCATTTCATGTTGAAATCATGGTCCCAGAGTCTGAAGGAAGACTGGAGAGGCACAGAATCCAAGCTGCTTGAAGTCTAGTGTGAAGTTTCTGAAGTCAGTAATGATTTGGGGGCCGTGACGTCTGCTGGTGTTGGTCCATTGTGTTTTATCAAGTGCAAAGTCAATGCAGCCATCTTCCAGGAGATTTTGGAGCACTTTATGCTTCCATCTGCTGACAAGCTTTATGGAGATGCTGATTTCCTTTTCCAGCAGGACTTTAGCACAAGCCCACAGTGCAAAAACCACTTCCAAGTGGTTTGCTGACCATGATATTATTGTGTTTTATTGGCCAGCCAACATGCCTGACCCCTGAATCTATGGGATATTTTCAAGAGAAAGATGAGAAACAGTCGATCCAACAATATACAGATGATCTGAAGGCTCAATAGTGCCTCAGCAGTGCCACAGGCTGATCACTTCCATGCTACACTTCACTGATGCTGTAATTTGTGCTAGGAGCAAGTCATTTGCTGTAATATGTGCTGCTGACCAAGTATTTAGTGTACAAATGAACATACTTTAAAGAACTTGAACTTTACTGTTTTGAAAATCCATTTTTTGATTGATCTTAGGAAATATTCTAATATTTTGAGATACTGGATTTTGGACTTTCATGAGCTATACACTCTAATCATCAAAATAAAAATAAAAAAAAAAAAAAAAAATTTTTTGAAATGTTTTACTTTACATGTAGGGAATGTAGAATATATGAAAGTTTAATTTTTCAAAATAATTTACAATAAAAAAATGAACTTTTTCATGATATTCTAATTATATGACCAGCACCTGTAGGGGGCGTGTCCACTCATGATGGGTGAGGAGAGTGAGGAAGAGGGGAGATTTGAAGAAAGACTGTAGAAAGAGAGATAGCTGAGAAACATTATAAAAGATAAAAGGTCACAGGAATATCACTGGATAAAGAAGGGTTATGATCAGGTCAACTTTTTGACCTGCATTAATATTAGTAAAGCTTTCCATCACTAGAGAGACCTAAGCGGGAAGGCCTGAAAACGGACATTGAGGTTGTGTTTTTTCTGCTCAAGACAGTTTTGAGTGTCATTGTTTGTGTGGAGCTTGTGTGCTGCTGGCGACTAACAACCTACTCTTGCTTGTACTGTATATACAGTACTCTTGTGTACTGTGTTTATTTTTCGTTCTTCCTTGTTGTTTGTAATGGAAGTAAGCGAGTAAGAGCTGTGCCTGCAAACCTCACTCCCTTGGCCTCAAGAGGCGCACTAGCAACTGACACTAAAGGCTGCGATCTCCTTGTTAGCGCTCCTGCCCTTATGCCAGAGACATCAGTTCGGATGCCACTCGGAGTGAGTAGAGTAGGACCGGTTACACGTTCATCATCTTCACTTTATTTGCTTCTCTTCAGCGATGATAAAGTGAAATTGTGTGTTTAGCATTTGCATTTTTAGGGGCGGAGCAATGAAGGGAAGGGTGTGTTTATTTGCATTTATTTCAACAGTGTTGAGGTAATGCAAGTTACATTATCAGATTACTTTTTTCAACCAGTAAAGTAACATTACTTTTAAATATAGAACACAATATGCGTTTTTTTTTTTTTTTTTTTTTTTTTTTTTTTTAAGTAACGCAAGTTACTTTGTTTTCCCATATATTGACTGACAGCTCTTCTGTCCTCATAAGAAATCGGGAGCAAGTGCAGAGGCACTGTGTGAACATGATAGTTATTGTAGTTCTAGACTAAATATGAGCAGGCATTTACTCATCTTACTTGCACAAAAACAGATTCAGTATTCCTTAAAGGTGCCGTAGAACATATTTTCAAAAGATGTAATATAAGTCTAAGGTGTCCCCTGAATGTGTCTGTGAAGTTTCAGCTCAAAATACCCCATAGATTTTTTTTTTATTCATTTTTTTAACTGCCTATTTTTGGGCATCATTAAATATGCGCCGATTCAGGCTTTAAAGTCCGCGTGAACCGGAAGTTGCAAACGACTTTTCTTCAGTGCTGTGACGTATTTCCAAGTGAAACGGAATATTGAATAGAGGGCAGGGTTTTACTTCAGTGCTCCTCCTCTCCGCCTCTCGCTCATAGCAGACTAACGGTCGGAGGGGAGTGGTTTAAGCAATTTCAACCAAAGCCATCAAACTGACGTCATTAGAGAAGGGGCACCGTTGCAGAGGGGAGGAGCATTTTCAGATTTTAATTAAATATTATGAAGCCAAACAATTTTTTGTGTGGATTGACTTGCACGGATGAATTGTTCACCACAAAACTAGCAATTTGAGCTTACAAAATAAATAAGGTCAATTTTGATTTCATGTGTACTTTAAATTCTCGTGCTCTCCACCCCCGGAGCTCGCGCTTGCATTTAGAAAGACAATTTACAAATATCACTAAAAATATCATGTTATCATGGATCATGTCAGTTATTATCACTCCATCTGCCATTTTTCGCTATTGTTCTTGCTTGCTTACCTAGTCTGATGTTTCAGCTGTGCACAGATCCAGACGTTTATACTGGCTGCCCTTGTGTAATGCCTTGAACATGAGCTGGCATATGCAAATATTGGGGGCGTACATATTAATGATCCCGACTTTTACGTAACAGTCGGTGTTATGTTGAGATTCGCCTGTTCTTCGGAGGTCTTTTAAACAAATGAGATTTATATAAGAAGGAGGAAATAGTGGAGTTTGAGACTCACTGTATGTCATTTCCATGTACTGAACTCTTGTTATTCAACTATGCCATGGTAAATTCAATTTTTTATTCTAGGGCACCTTTAAAATGAATAAAAACACTGAAACTCAGACTATTATGCAAACTTGCAATAATTAAATATTAGGGCTGTCAAAATTAACGTGTTAACGCATGCAAATTTTTAGTTTAACGTGTTAAAAATATTTAACACAATTAACGCAGCATTTGTGTTTTCTGTCATTCTTTAGCTAGCGTTATATTATATGATCACGCTGTCATTCATTCAAGTGCTATTAAACCATTCAAGTGCAATAAGATGCAAAAAAAAAAAAAACGTAATCCTGTACTGGTGCGCTGCCTGTGTGACAAACACACACGACTCACGCACACAGAAAGTCACTTCAGATGGCACGCCGGCCACATTGAGTTCTCTTTCGCACTTAAACAGACCAAAACACACAAGCGTGCCAAAATGCCCGCTTTGTCGAGAGTAACACAATATTGTAATGCATTACTTTTAAAAGTCCAATCCCAAAGCTGGAACTCAAATATCAACAGTGTTTCTCAGAAATCACTTACTGCACCTTTATTTTGGCAATTTAAAAAACTTGTGTCAGAATTTACTAAAGACACGCAGTGCAAAATTAGCGCTGAAAAGGAGTGGACTGAGTTGTTTTCACGGCTGACCTTATTGCATATGCATTTGTAAGAGTTTACATTTCAGACACAAAATTTATGGGAGGAGAGTATATAAATGGATCACGCAATGCGATTTAGTAATGTTTGCGCTCGTCAATTTACTGGTGTTTGCGTCATTATTTAATGCCTCAAAAAAGCATGTCTTAACCCATTTTGCGACATGGCTGCAATTGTTGCTGCTAGGAGGAGACACCGCAGAGAACAGAAAGCATGTGGTAGAAGGAGAAAATATTTTCAACTCGTATTAATTTCTTTGGAAAGCCAGAGGAAGACGTTATCCGAACATATCATTTGCCAAGCCATGTTGGCCTATATATATGTGTACGTGTTTGTCAGATTACATGTAACAAGTTGCGCCTGTGTCGACCCGCACCCGATGAGCATCAGCTCTGCTTATTTGCTACACTACGCTAATTTGCACTGCTCGTGGTAGATTGTTTGGTCATTATGTAAATGATTTGACTGTGTCTGTGTTCTTTAGATCACGCGCAAAAATTGCCACTCCTATCGGCACATTTGTGGAATTGCACTCTCACGCTAATTTGCCCTGTTTAGTAAATCTGGCCCTTAGTCAGTATTTTTAGCTAGATACTAAAATATGTAAACTTAAAAACTACTTGCATAGTAATTTTATTGATAAAAAAGATGAAAGAAAGATCGATGTCCTGAAATGTGCATGAGACAAAACAGTATACTTGTAGCAAGGTATTTGCAGTTGCCATTCGTAATCCTGTAATGTTTTTGAACTATTGTTTTCAATATCTCTGATTTGTCCGCAGGTAGGCTCCTTCTTCATGATCAACCTGTGCCTGGTCGTCATAGCAACGCAGTTCTCCGAGACTAAACAACGTGAGAACCAGCTGATGAAGGAGCAGCGAGCACGTTTCCGCAGTAACGAATCCACCTTAGGTAGCTTGGCCGAACCAGGATCCTGCTACGAAGAAATGCTGAAATACCTTGCCCATATTTGCCGTAAACTTTGTCGTCATGCCGCACGTCTCTATGGCGAATTATGCCCCAAGAGACGCAAGGGCGTGGCCAAACCCAGCAGCTCCCTCTCAGTGGGTGGGACTAATGGATATTGGAGTGACAGTGGAACAAAGATGGGTCCGACCCAATACTGTATGCTGCATTATCATCACCCCCATCAGCATCAACATTACCTCAGCAATGGCATAGAAATGAAAACCCTTCATCTTGACAGAGACGCTCAAAATTCCAAAAAGACCCCATCGCTCCCACTTGCACTACAAAATTTAAAGGGATTGAGGCTTGGTATGAACTATCCCACCATCCTGCCCTCCAAAATGTACACAAACTCACACACTCGCTCACACTCGACCAGTGGGGTCAAAGCACCAGCTTTCCATCATGGACACTATGGCAGGAAGATCTCAGTTTGTAGTGGATACCATGATACTTACAAGTTGCAGCACGGTAAGGAGTAGTTTGTTATCTAATGCAGTTACATTCATATATTAATTGTGACTTAAAGGTACAAATACTTTTTGGGGCCACTGTACATAAAAACATATTAAGTAGAAATGATGCAATTTCTTTGCACAAACTGAAGTGTTTTGGCTCTGCTGTCATGTTTAAAATTTGACTTTGGGTTTGTGGATTAGGAGTAAATTCTGTCTCTGGGGTTTTAACTTAATAACGTAGATAATGAAATACTTTTTTTTTTTTCTTGGCTTTGCGCACTTGACATGCCCTAATAATTCCAAATTGAATTGAGGGAACCGTCTGCACAAACACACACTCTGTCTAGTCATTATTTTTGTGCCGCTTGACTTTTGCCTGAAATTACCTGTTGAGGAAGCCTTGCAATTTTTCAACATTTTGGTCAAAATATATTCATAACTTTGATTTGTTTCAACATCTAAAGTACATTCTTGCCCACACTCCTGTTCAACTGCATTTAATAGATATTGCAAAACTTAAGCTTTCAGTATGTGTTTATCCTTCAACAGGTTCGGATAAACTAACTTTTTATTTATTTTGCTTGGACAAGGTTTTAATGCTAGTAGACTTTGTAAATATGTACAGGATTTCAAATGGAATTTATATCGTAATTTGGATCCTAATGGGAATTTTCTCACAAGATTCCAACATAACACAAAACAAACAAACAAAAAAGAACTTTACCAACAGGATAAAATAAATAGAAAATAATTCTTTTGTATCACCAAGAAAGCTTTTCTAAGTTCATGTACTGTACAGTACTGTTCAAAAGTTTGGGATTGGTAACATGTTTATTTTATCAAAAATGCAGTAAAAACAGTACTAACAGTACTATTGTGAGATTTCAATTTACAATAACTATTTTTATAGATTTAAAACATGTAATTTATTCCTGATATTTGTGATTGCCTGTGATTGATTTGGCGCTCAAGAAACACTTCTTATTATTATCAATTAATTTCAACACAAACTGTATAACTACATACACACTATATAAATATTTTTTGTGGAAACCTTAATGCATTTTTTAATGAATAGACAGTTAAAAAAAAAAAAAAAAAGTTTTCTTTAAAAAAAATAATTAATCTTAACCCAAACTTTTGAACAGTACTGTCTTTTATTTAATACTAAAAACTATGAAATCTTAGAGAAATTCAGTTTGATCCTATTAGAGTTATTAAAGGGGTGGTTGATTATTATTTCACTTTTTGAACTTTAGTTAGTGTGTAATGTTGCTGTTAGAGCATAAACAACATCTGCAAAGTTACAACGCTCGAAGTTCAATGCAAAGGTAGATATTATCTTTTACAGAAATAGCTTTTTAAGGACTACAACAAACGGCTGCTAGGGACAACAACGAGCTGCTTCCCGGGTTGGTGACATCACTAACCCTAAAATTGACATAAACCCTGCCCCCGAGAACATGCAACAAATGGGTGAGGCCATGTTATTGCAATACAGTATGAAACACAAATGCAATAGCATGTCATAAAAGCAAGATGACAACATGACAACTTATAAGTGTAATTAAACTAAACTATACCTGTTCTATCTTCATGCAGCATATATTCTCTGGCTCTGTAGGCATTTTACAACAGTTCCAACATGAGCGATTTATAGATCATCATGACAGAATATGCTAATCAATGACTTTAAGATAGTTAACTCCACATCAGCTACATAAATTCATCAACTAACCGTTCAGAAACGTCCTGTTGCATTCTACATGTAGTCACTTCTTCTTGAGTCTCTCCATCATTGTCCGACTCTGTTTTGATCAAAAAAGGCTGAACAGTTTCTGACATTTTCAGTGAGTCTGTGTGAGGTAATCAGCGCTGCTAACAGGAGCTCTTGAAACTTCGCCCTCTTCTTGGGAGCAGCAGCTGCATTTAAAGGGACACACACAAAAACAGCGTGTGTTTGCTCACACTCAAAAAGTGATAAATTTAACATGCTATAAAAAATTATCTGGGGAGTATTTTGAGCTAAAACTTCACATACACTCTCTGGGGACATCAGATACTTATTTTACATCTTGTAAAAGTGGCATTATATGACCCCTTTAAAGGATTGGTGCCAAATTATGATGAAAAAAAAATACTCATGAATTCCTGTATATGTTAATTTTTGACTGTCCTCCATCTATTTGAAATTATCAACAAATATATGACTCATAAATATTGTGAATCTCATGTTTGGAGATAATCAAAGCTCAGTCACTGCAGATGGGTCTCAAAAGAAAGGTGTAGACAGACTTTGCTCTGATTACGAGAAAGAGACAGTATCAATCAATATTGTCAAAGCAAATCACAGAGCATGTGTGTTAATGACACGTGCCTGCAGTGTTCTAAACTGTACTCAGTTCACTAATGCATCACTGAATTGTCTAATTATCAGGTTGCGTATGTAGAATTTATATATAATGTGGGTGGCTGGGGCTAGTCATACTATTTACTTGAGCGAAT
Organism: Megalobrama amblycephala; assembly: GCF_018812025.1. Taxonomy (NCBI): domain Eukaryota; kingdom Metazoa; phylum Chordata; class Actinopteri; order Cypriniformes; family Xenocyprididae; genus Megalobrama; species Megalobrama amblycephala. The sequence goes on from NC_063050.1 coordinate 45,867,834, forward strand.
GTAGTTGGGGTTGATAATGTTGACAGTCAGTTTCTGTATAGGCACATAAGAAAGCAAGCATTTGTGTAAACAAATCACTGAGAGCCCCTGTGACAACTTGACCCAGTCCTACCCAATATTAAATAACATTGTCCTTCACTGCAGGTGTGTATCCGGGCACATGCTTGAGTGTATGTGCAGACAGCAGGGTGGGGCTGGTGTCTTCAGAGTCATCCTCCTGCCCAATTTGTGCCCAGGAAAGCGACGGTGTTAATTGCGACTCCAACGGTGAATCGGACCCAGAGAAGCAGGGGCCAGATGTCAGCTCGGAAGAGAGCAAAAGAAACCAAGATATGGAAGAAAAGGAGTCTAGGAATGAGAACTGTGTGTGTATGTGCCTTCATTATACCAGAGCCATTTTGAGGCGTATTGTGGACAGCAAGTACTTCAACAGAGGGATAATGATAGCAATCCTTATCAATACACTCAGCATGGGTGTGGAGTACCATGAACAGGTGAAAACCATACACTCATTTACACACAAATCACAAAAAAATGAGATCTTAATATCTGAGATGTTTCTAATAGACATCAGAGAGATTAAATGGAGACTTTTTCTCAAGCATCCTGCTTCTGAGTTTTAAAAGCGATCTCTACATTATGTAACCTAATTATAAAAGAATTTAAATAAACTATAATTGAAAAGAGGAAAACTGTTGCACACAATTACATTTAGCTCTTTCAATAATAAGAATTATTATTATTAGTAGTAGTAGTAGTAGTTTTATTATGGATTTTATTTTAATTTTTTTATTTAAAAATACAATAATAATAATAAATTTTTATCTTAACATATTATTATTATTATTATTATTATTATATTTTAATATTGTACTGGTCCAAAGCTTCTTATTTTCAATACAACAACTCAAATCCTTTTGAACATACAATAATAATAGTAATAAATATTATTATTATTATTACTATTATTATTATTATTATTATTATTATTATTCCTGTTGTTGTATTGAAAATAAGGATTAAGCTTTGGTCCAGTACAATATTAAAATATGTATTATGTATTATTATTATTATTATTATTATTATTATTATTATTATTATTATTATTAATTAAAAAATCAAATAAAAATCGACAATTTTGATTATTTTTTATTGTATTATTATTTACAATTTATTATTATACAATAATAATAATATTATTATTATTATTGTTAATATTTTTAATGAATAGAGTTAAAAAAAACTTTAAAATAAAATAACAATACATTTTAAAGTTAATATTGATTAATATTGTATGTTTAAATAATAATAAAATAAAATCAATAATAAAACTAATAATGTATTTTTATTTTAACATACATTATTATTATTATTATTATTATTATTATATGTTCGTAAGGAATTGTTCAAGTGTTGTTGCATTGGAAATAAGAATAAGTATTTAGTAGGGTGCTTTATTAAATAAATCATGCAATTAAACGGATGGATGATGTTAAATTAACGCTAATGAGCGCTTGTAATTTTAAATATGTCTACATTATTTTTTATCTGAATCTGTGCATCTTATGAACAAATATTATTAATGTAGTCCTAATTCAAATGAATTAATTCAACTTCTATTTTACACATTTAAACTGATTGCGTGCCGTAAAAATAATCTGTTACAAAATGTTCAAAAATTGTCTTTATTTTGGTAAGTTTCATGAAAAACATCAAAGACAAACTTGATACTTAAATAAAACATAACCATAATGAGTACCTCAGTAAATCTCCTGAACTATGAAATCGCAACTTTTGAGCAACACAGTTTTCCTCTGGTGTCATTGCTGGCTTATAGACATAAATACCAGAGTGTCAAAAACACTCATTGTAACACAACGTGATCACACGCTGCTGTGTTTGCGGTGCAACTGTATGCATGTTTATGGCTCATATTGCATTTAATTAACCCCCTTGGTTAGGATTAGTGTGTCTGTGTGAGACAGAGAGGGAGTCTGAGATTAACCGGTTTGAGGCAGAGGACATTCACACTGTTGCCAGGGAAATGATTATTTACATTACAGTAGACACGGTTAATAACAGCGCTCGCCTGCTCTTCCTCGGCACGAAATAAAGCCACATGGAGCGAAAGAAAAGAGGCATAAATACAATGTCATGACAGTAACAACACTGTAGTTTAGCTTTTGTATATGTTCATGTTAGCTCCGTATGTGTTCCAGACATGAATGATACCTCAAATCATGCGGCTTGTAGACGAGAGGTCTGCCATTACTTTTCTAAGTAATTGGACTGGCTTTTTTTCATCTGGCGGACAAAACACAGACTAAAAGCTCGTATAGACCTACATGTTCACACAAATATACATTGGTTGGCTATGACATATGGCATAAAACTCAAGTAATATTGCATATTCTTGTTCTCTTTTTCTTTCAGCCGGATGAGTTGACAGACGTGCTGGAGATCAGTAATATTGTCTTCACTAGTTTGTTTGCGTTAGAGATGCTCCTGAAGCTTTCGGCCTGCGGTCTGTTCAACTACATCAGCAACCCCTACAACATCTTCGACGGGATCATCGTTATCATCAGGTTCTGTGCTGTTCGGTTTCCTGTACATTCTGATTCTTTTGTTGTAAATTCATTGTATATTGTATATTTAACCACACATTTTCTGTCTGGTGGTTTCTACAGTGTGTGTGAGATCGTTGGACAAGCCGACGGAGGGTTTTCGGTTTTGCGGACGTTCCGTTTGCTCAGGGTACTAAAGCTGGTCCGGTTCCTCCCCGCTCTGCGCAGGCAGCTGGTTGTACTGATGAAGACCATGGACAATGTGGCCACCTTCTGCATGCTGCTGATGCTCTTCATCTTCATCTTTAGGTTTGAATAAAAGTGCTTCCATACAAGAACAAGAGTGTAGTATTGACTGAAAGCAAAAAAGTCTTATTGTATGTAGGGTTGGTTTGAATTTTAACAATTCCGATTCTGCTTATCGATTCCTAATTTCGATTCCAATAAGGTAAAAACCTTAGATATCATTCACATTTATTCTAAGTCTTATTGCAAAACATTTCATTGTAGCCGAATACCATGAACAAAAATCAACAGGCTAAAGAACACTTACAGACTTTTGCCTATTGTTTAAAAATACCATAGGAAAAAAAAAAAACTAGCCTGACTAAAATACATTTCAGGCATTATTAAAGACAAGTAAACATTCAGTAATTAAAAATGAACAAATAAACAAATTAGCAATCGCACAAATAAATACAACTGAACAAAGATACGATTGAAATAAACAGTGTTTTAAGATTTTCAGGTATTCAGGTACAGAAACTGTAATCACATAACAGTGAACTTTATAAATACAGTGCCCTCCACAATTATTGGCACCCTTAGTAATTATGAGCAAAAGCGACTGTGAAAATAAATCTGCATTGTTTATCCTTTTGATCTTTCATTCAAAAAATTCACGAAATTATAACCTTTCATTGAAGGAAAAGAATTGAAAGTGGGGGGGGGGGGGGGGCTGGCCACAATTATTGGCACCCTTGTATTCAAAATGTTTTGCAACCTCCTTTTGCCAAGATAACAGCTCTGAGTCTTCACCTATAATGCCTGATGAGTTTGAAGAACACCTGACAAGAAATCAGAGACAATTCCTCCATACAGAATCTCTCCAGATCCTTCAGATTCCAGCTCCATGTTGGTGCTTCTTCTCTTCAGTTCACTCCACTCATTTTCTTTAGGGTTCAGGTCAGGGGACTGGGACGGCCATGGCAGAAGCTTCATTTTGTGCTCAGTGACACATTTTTGTGTTGGTTTTGATGTTTGTTTTGGATAATTGTCTTGATGGAAGATCCAACCATGGTCCATTATTGAATTTCTAGCAGAAGCGGTCAGGTTTTGATTTTTTATCTGTTGGTATTTGATAGAATCCATGATACCATGAATCTGAATGTCCAGGACCTCCAGCACAAAAATAGGCCCACAACATTTAAGATCCAGCAGCATATTTAACCGTGGACATGGGGTACTTTTTATCCATGTGTGCACCAAACCCATCTGGTGGGTTTGCTGCCAAAAAGCTCTTTTTTTAGTTTCATCTGACCATAGAAGCCAGTCCAGTTTGAAGTTCCAGTCGTGTCTAACAACTGAATATGCTGGAGATTGTTTGTGGATGAGAGCAGAGGATTTTTCTTGAAACCCTCCCGAACAACTTGTGGGGATGTAGGTGCTGTTTGATCATTTTTTAGGCTTTCTGAGATTCAAGACTCAACTAATCTCTGCAATTCTCCAACTGTGATCCTTGGAGAGTCTTTGGCCACTCAAACTCTCCTCCTCACTTCACATTAGGATGATTTAGACACACATCTTCTTCCAGGCAGATTTGTAACATCTTTAGTTGATTGGAACTTCTTAATTATTGCCCTAATAGTGGAAATGGGGATTTTCAATGCTTTAGCTATTTTCTTACAGCCACTTTCTATTTTGTGAAGCTCAAGAATCTTTTGCTGCACATCAGAACTATATTCTTTGGTTTTACTCATTGTGATGAATGATTATGGGAATTTGGCATTTGTGTTTCCTCATGTTTATTCTCCTGTGGAACAGGAAGTCATGGCTGGACAATTTCATGCTCCTAGTCACCCTGGTGTGCTAAAAAAATGTAAATATGAATGGGAATATACTTCAGAGATATTTTACTCATAAGAATTTCTAGGGGTGCCAATAATTGTGGCCAACATGTATTGAAGAAAAACATTTATTTTATAATGTGAGTTTCCCCTCACTTTCAATTGTTTTACTTCTATGAAAGGTTCGAATTTTGTGAATTATTTGAATGAAAGATCAAAAGGTTAAACAATGCAGATTTATTTTCACAGCCGCCTTTGCTCATATTTACTAAGGGTGCCAATAATTGTAGAGGGCACTGTAAAATACACATTACAAATATAGTTACAAAAATTATTCAGTCAAGAACAGGGAGTGAATTTTATTATTTGATTAACATTATTAAAGAGATGGCAGCAGGAATATTAGGCTGCTGTCACTTTAAGAGCTGCACGGATCCAATATACTGTTACACATGCGTTTTCTTTGTCAACTGTTTACGTTCACTCAGGACATAACTGACTGTGTTTACAAGGATATTTTGACATATTTTTGTGTGTAATTGTCTGTTCAAGTGCAAAAAGACGCGGAAGGGAAATCAGTTCAGTATCGCGAACTATCCAGTATGAGAGACGGCTTTCTGTGCGCACGTTTTGGATGTGTGTACAGTGCAGAAAACAGAGCGCCAATCTTTTTGCTCTTGAATGGTTTAAAGTCATATTAAAATGCACACAAAGAAATCGATAAGAGGAATCGAAATTTTAATTTTTATAACAAGTATCTGATTCCTGACCTTAAATATCCAATTCCAGGATTGGAATCAATTTTCTATTCCCAACCCTAATTGTATGTAGATTAAAACACTAACCAAATGCGACACGGTAAGATTCCAGCAACAAGCGATTTGTCTGTCCACACCAGATGTGACACAACTACGAGACAAAACAAAATCGATCAAAAATCACAGCCAATCAGAAGATCATGTGGGTGGAATCTCTTTGCAAGAGCACTGTACTCACAATGAAACTGATAAGCACATAGTCAAATTCATAAATATTACACCATTTTAACATTATTAAAAATACATACTGAGGGATTTGTTTCATCACAATGAGTTCACAGTTTGAACATTTGTTTCCTTTTATTTATTTTTCAAGATATTAGCTGACTTATCCATTGTCACTTTCAGTATGGCTATAAATGATAATCAAACTCACATTAAATTCTTTTAACATAAATAAAGCACATAATCAGTACCTGAGAAAAGATACAGCACCTTTAATCACGTGTCGTCGATATGTGTTATGTGATGATTTTATTTTATTTTCTTAGACCATAATCTCCTATCTTAAAGTTGCAATGAAACAGAAGTAGCAAGAGATTTTTTTCTTCAATATCATGACATATATTCAAGTCTAATGGATTATTGAAAAAGAAAAAATGCAGAGCGGGAACTTGGTTTTATGCATCGGCTGTTGAGGTATTTTGATTAAACATCAAAAAAAAAAAAAAAAAAATGAAACGCACAGATGAATTGTTCAAAATAAGATCTATAACATGTATTTAAAAACTAGATTTTCATTTCATAATGACTTTAAATATGTGAAGTATTTTAATAACCCTAAAGCACAACATTATTTCAATCTCATCACAGCGAGTTTGGAATTGATGTGCTCATAATTTCATAATATTCAGGTACCAGTGTTATTTTAGTATCACTGATTTATAGTTTTTTGAATTTTATTTTGTTCTTAAATTTTATTTTTGACTTGTTTTTATATTTTCTGTTTATATTTTCATTTTATTTAAAGTTTTATTCATTTTGTTGTGTTTTTGTAATTTTATCAGTTTTATTTATGTCAATATAGTTTTTATTCAATTTTAGGTTTTAGTTTTACTTCATTTGGTTTTAGTTATTTTAGTACTTAAACTAAATGAAAATAAGAAGGTTACGTTTAGGGTTAAGCTAAAATATCATTCAGCTTTAGTGCCATAATGGTTAACTAGCAAATATCAGCCTTTTCAGTTGCATTTTTTTTTTTTTTAGAAAAAAATAAAAATAAAAATATAATGAAAGCATGGTATTTTAGTTTGAATAAAAACAAAATTCACATTAAAATATAATGGGAACATGGACATTGACTGAAATTCTGATGAAAAACATTTAAAAATGCAATGATTTAGTAGTTTCTTTTGTGTTGCACACTAAACAGATTCAAATCTTTTAAATAATCTGACTAAAGTTCTGTATCCTAATAATTATATCAGTAGTAAGTTGGACATAAATGTGACTGTTACCTGAGAATGACCTTTTCTCACTTCCGTCTCTTCCACTTTTTCTTTGTCTCTCTCTCTTGTCTTCTGGGTTTTAGTATATTGGGAATGCATCTGTTTGGGTGTAAGTTTACTCTACGTTTGGAGAATGGAGACACGGTGTCTGATAGGAAGAACTTTGACTCACTCCTCTGGGCCATCGTCACCGTGTTCCAGGTCAGAAAAATTTTCACAAACTGTTTAATTGTAACTTGTATGTTGTGTTTTGGTTTCGTTTTCACTCTGTTCCCTGTTCTGCTTTGTCTGACTTCTGTTTCCTCGTTAGTTTCCCTAGTTGTTAATTAATCCCGCACCTGTTTCTGTTCTAGTTAATTATCACTTTGTGTATTTAGTTACCTTAGTTCTTTGTTCGGTCTCGTTTATGTTTGTTTGTGGTTGCGTTTGTGGTTGTATATTTGTAATTAGTTATATTGTATCACCATGCGCTTCATTGCAGCCACTCACCCGTTACATTAGTAAGCAATATATGGATGTTATATTCTTTTTTTTTTTTTTTTTTTTTTTTTACAGAGGTAGAAATGTTTCAGGGAGAACTACTTATTCTTACTTAAGTATCATAAAGTTCCTCTTTAGTGAACGATAAAACATTATACAACTAGTTTTTTAAGCTGCTGTTCCTAAAATCCCCACATTTGGCTGACCACCCGGAGTCTGTAGGTCACTAAACTGATGGTTGAATTCATACAGCTTGTATTAATTTAAAGTCCAGAAATAGCATTTTTAGTCTTCGGAGGCACGTTTTGATTAAATACTCACTCCTCAATGTGGGAACAGCAGCATTTCGCAAAAATGCTGAGGCAAGGGATTGTAGGTATTTAGCCTCCGTTAAATGAAGTAACAAATTCTTGTCAAAGCAAAACTGTTATTAGGGCCCAAGCGAAAATTCGCGCAGGGCCCTCTTGTTCTTCTAAGGATTATTATTATTTTTTTTTTTTTTTTTTTTTTTTATTTTTTTTCCGTCTTCCGGGGCTTTTTGGGGGCCTTAACCAGCTCAAAAACTCTTGAAAATTGGCACACACATTGGAATCCGCGGCCATTAGGACGCCGGAGAGGCTGGTACCCGGGCGTGGCAGGGGGGCTCGACAGCGCCCCCTTGAAAAAAGTCTGAAAATTTGGTCCATATATTAAACACGCTTGCACGTATTAGTATGAAACTCAGTACACATATAGACCTCATCGGGCCGAACAACTTTCGTGCTCTAAGTTAAACACCACGCCAACAGGAAGTCAGCTATTAAGGGTTGTTTGAAAAACGCATGCTCTGGAATTTGATATACTCCTCCTAGACGATTAATCCGATCGCCACCAAACTCGGTCAGCATGAAGTCAAGACACTGATGATTAAAAATTGCCAGGGGATTTTTGATATCTCGAACGGTTTGGCCGTGGCGAGGCAACGAATTTATGGCGAGAAAAAGGAAACAGGAAATGTGTTATAACGTCTGCATACATATATTGATCTTTATGAAACTTCACGAGTGTGTTCGTTATAGGAGTCTGATCACATGGATGTGACTATTGTGAGTCAAAGTTATAGCGCCACCAACTGGCAGCAGGAAGTGTATCACTTTTTGAAATGTTTTGAGATCACCCTCTTATTTTTACCTGATTTGCTTCAAACTTCATCAGTGTAATGTCAATACACAGCAGATGTAGACCTATGACAGGATTTTTGATATTTGAAATATTGTTGCCATGGCAACAGGTCAAACTGTAATAATATTCTTGAGTGTTTTTGAGGCTCTTAACATGCTTCAAATTGCATGAAACTCGACACACACATCAATATTGTCAACCAGTAGACATGGACAAAGCCATAGAAATGGGCGTGGTGGAGGGGCTCAGTAGCGCCACCTTTTGACAAAAGTGGGGGGGTTAGTTTTTCCTACAATCACCAAACTCGGTACACATATTGTTCTCATCAAGCCGGACAATTTTCTAATTTACATTCATTAGCTCCGACCAACAGGAAGTCAGCTATTTTGGTTTGAATGTTAATTTTTTGAAAAAACAGGCTATGAATTTTATACTACTGCTCCTACAGGGTTTATCCAATTTACACCAAACTTTTTTTAACTTGTTGCTAACACATTGAAGTTGTTTAATTGCAAACGGATTTTGGATATCTCAAACGGTTTGGCCGTGGCGAGGCAACGAATTTATGGCAAGAAAAGGGAAACAAAGTGTTATAACTTCTGCATACATTAATTGATTTTGATGAAACTTCGGCTTAGTCTTCGTTGTACAAGGCTGATCACATGGATGTGACTATTGTGATTCAAAGTAATAGCGCCACCAACTGGAAGCAGAAAATGTGTCACTTTCAGCATACATTGAGATCACCCTCTTATTTTTACCTGATTTGCTTCAAAATTCATCAGAATAATGTTAAAACTTGGCACATGTAATCCTTTGAAAATGGGCAGGGAGGAGGGGCTCTATAGTGGCACCTTGTAGTGCAGTAAATGTGGAGTGAATTTGACATAGTCCTTTGATGTTTAACCGTTTTAAGTGCCTATTGCCCGCTGTGCACAGTTGCCCTGAAGCCACCGGGGTGGCGGTGCCACCGGGCTTGGGCCCGCCATCGCTGCTCGCAGCTATATTTTCATTTTTGAAGCTGTACATTTATATTTATGGTTTGTAAATCATTTGTAAAGTATTCAAGCAAAACTATAATTTTTCTTCTGCATTCTACTTTATAATATCAATAAAAAGGCTGTGTATGTGTTTGTGTGTGTCAGTCTTACTTTTAAGACTGGGATTATTCAAAGTTCTACACGTTGTGTCAGAGTTGAAATTGCTGAGGTCATCAAAACCTGCCCTATAATATTGCAGACATGATGAGGTCATCAGCCCTCTCCCTGCAGTATTGGGTAGTGTGATGAGGTCACCAGGGGTGACACTTGTGCAAATACTGATATGGTGCTGTATTAACTCCAGGCCCTGAGGGAAGCCATAGGAGTCAGGGTTTCTTCTGTACCGGGAGCCTTTAATTTCCCTAATCTCTATTTCTGTCGGTGTGGGGGTGTGTGTGTGTGTGTGTGTGTGTGTGCGTTTGTAAGCAGAATATAAACTCCAGACTGAACCTGCTGTTTTTCCTCTGTTCTAAATCAGTCTGCAGGAAGAGGCAGAGATGGGTTCAAGTTCTGTTGTGGATATCTGTGTGGAATGTGCTGGAGTGAAGGGAAAACAAACAAAGTTTCTTTGCATTTGCAGTTGAATTTTAAAAGAGCTAAAAAAGTTGATATTTGTTTTAATGCCTTTCAAGTAACTCTTAGTTAGTGTAAACATCATAAATAGTTTGCTACTTTGCTTGGGCTAATGTTTTTTTTTTTTTTTTAATCTTGTTATATTTTTAATTATAAATGTTCATTTTTAGTGGAAATAGTGTTTATTTTTTAAAGAAAATACATTTTCATGCTGGATAAACTTTGCAATTTGTGTTGCAAAGTTTACATTTCATTTAAACACATTATTATTATTATTATTATTATTGATCATTATTGTGTATTTTAGAAAAAAAAAAATATATAAACTTTGCAGTCAGTAATTTTTAAAAACAAATATATTAATAACAGTAATTATTATTAGTGTTATTATTATTATATAATTTATAATACTTGTAGATTAAGTATTATAAATCTGGTAGGTTTGATGAAGTAAGAATAATTTGCCATACAAATTCTGTGGCCAATGAGAGTGATGTTATGCACATTAATTTCTCAAACAGATTTTTTTAAAGACAATTTTGTTAATTTATGCTAATATTTGTCTACCACGAATTATATAGATTTTTATTAAAGGGGTCCTTGATTATGATTTCACTTTTTTAACTTTAGTTAGTGTGTAATGTTGCTGTTTGAGCATTAACAACATCTGCAAAGTTATGATGCTCAAAGTTCAATGCAAAGGGAGATATTTTCTTTTACAGAAATCGCTTTTTAAAGTCTACAACAAACAGCTGGTAGGGACTACAACAAGCTTCTTCCTGGGTTGGTGACATCACAGACCCTAAATTTACATAATCCCCACCCCCAGGAACACGCAACAAAGGGATTGAGGCCATGTTGGGCTGTTTTAAAGAAGAAGAAGAGTTGTTGTAGTAGAGTGTTGTTACCATGCGGTCATTTTACGCCGGACTGCTTCACAAACGAGGGTCAATTCAACGCTGGATTTGGCGTTGATCGCTGGATCAACGCCATCAGTGTCCGACTCCAGTTAGAAACAATGTAAGGCTGAACACCGCTACTGACAATCGTCATTTTGGCTTGTCATTTTGGAGATTCTCCAGCTTTGTTGTTGTTGAGCAACTGAAGTGTGAGCTGTTAAAGCTCCGCCCTCTTCTGGAAAACAAAAACAGTGTGTGTTTGCTCACACTCAAATAAGGGCAAATTTGACAAGCTATAATAAATGATCTGTGGGGTATTTTGACAGATTTTGGGGACACCAGAGACTTTTATTACATAATAGGTCCCCTTTAATCTTAATATGTCATTATAGTTGAAATACTGATTCTTTCAAAGTATGTTGTATACATAGTGGTGTTGTTGTAATTAGTAAATGATATTTTGATGTTTTTAATAGCATTTAGATAAAGGTCGGTGTTTATTTGTGGTTAGATGTCATGTACCTACTCACAGTTTGTGAAATTTTAGACTGTGCTAACAGTCATCCTGTGTCTCTACAGATTTTGACCCAGGAGGACTGGAATGTGGTTCTGTATAACGGCATGGCCTCCACCTCCCCCTGGGCGGCTCTGTACTTTGTGGCCTTGATGACCTTTGGGAATTACGTCCTCTTCAACTTACTGGTTGCCATCTTAGTAGAGGGCTTCCAAGCTGAGGTAAGATGTCAGATGTTGGACTAGGGACTGTCTTTCTTTAAAATAAATGCTTTGATATTTTGCCTCTAATGCAATGGCATTGTACATTTTGCCTTAAGTCTCTATAATTCTTTTTGGGGCTACTACTGTAACAGACAGCTCGCTGAAACTACTTCCTCTACTTTGCAACATCTGTGCGAATCCTCTGCACGAGTGAATTAGATAGGCCATATTGCATTTAATTGAGTTTCCAAGAGGGAATTCTTCATGTTAAGAGTAAGATGTTATCAGAGGACTGGAATTATTGCACTGTAACTCAATTACAGCGCAGTAATCATTACGCACACCATGAAAAAAAGGGATTTCCTTTGAGCGCACATGGAAACGAACAAAAACACGCTCTTGTTTCTTTTCGTTATTGGTGTCACATCAAAGAGATTGATTGTGTGGATGGGTGTATGTTTGGTTTGTGTGTATAATTTTCATGTAGATGAGTCTCATCTGTAGCGTGTAAGCGCAGGCGCCAGGCTGCAGCTGGTGTGATGATGTGTTTGATAGGAACACGCTTTCACTCAAACCTTCTGTTGTTCCTTTTTTTCCTCTCTGTCTTTTATCTCTCTCTCTTTTGTGCTCAAGGTAATATCACACACATACACACTGGACATTTTACCTTCTCACACAATACTCCAGTACACATTTACACACACTTTTTCCAGTTGTTACCCTGCTGAAAATGGCGATTCTCATTTATTCGTATTTTTCGCATTTTTTTTCCATCACTCTTTTTTTCCCCACTGATTTACAATACATTTTGGAATATAAACAAGCAAATCGCAACGGCCACTGATGGTGTTGTGTAACTCATCCAGGAAGTATTATGTTTCTGGTTTGTTTTGGTATTGAACTCCCACTTTTCACAATAAAATTGTTTTTCCTTTTAGTGAAATATCCTGTTTTACCCAGGAATATGGTAGTGACCAAAAGTGAAGTCTGAAGTCTTTATTTTAAATGACCCTACAAGTTTGATTAAACCATCAAAATATGAGTAAAATGTTTCATACATTTTTAAATATTTTAAATATGAGGGAAGAACCAAGTTTAGTGTTTTGTTAAGGTATTAATCTGACAAAATTATTTGGCAAAAAAGGCAAACTACAGCTAAAAATTGTGCAGAGAAAATCAAAAAGCTCACAGGTAAAAGCATAGCATACATTGACTACAACATAATCACTTATTAAAATTTCATTGGTTCTCTGTTATCTGTTCTCTGTTATCATAAATAAAACAATTTATTCTAAGCACAACTATGCAATTTGATTACAAACCCGATTCCAAAAAAGTTGGGACACTGTACAAATTGTGAATAAAAACAGATTGCAATGATGTGGAAGTTTAAAATTTCAATACTTTATTCAGAATACAACATAGATGACATATCAAATGTTAAAACTGAAAAAATGTATAATTTTAAGGGAAAAATAAGTTAATTTTAAATTTCATGGCATCAACACATCTCAAAAAAGTTGGGACAAGGCCATGTTTACCACTGTGTGGCATCCCCTCTTCTTTTTATAACAGTCTGCAAACGTCTGGGGACTGAGGAGACAAGTTGCTCAAGTTTAGGAACATGTTGTCCCATTCTTGTCTAATACAGGCTTCTAGTTGCTCAACTGTCTTAGGTCTTCTTTGTCGCATCTTCCTCTTTATGATGCGCTAAATGTTTTCTATGGATGAAAGATCTGGACTGCAGGCTGGCCATTTTAGTACCCGGATCCTTCTTCTACGCAGCCATGATGTTGTAATTGATGCAGTATGTGGTCTGGCATTGTCATGTTGGAAAATGCAAGGTCTTTCCTGAAAGAGACGACGTCTGGATGGGAGCATATGTTGCTCTAGAACTTGGATATACCTTTCAGCATTGATGGTGCCTTTCCAGATGTGTAAGCTGGCCTTTGGGACGATTCTAAGGGCCCATGCACTTTTGGGGCCCCCAGATATTCGTAACAGTCAGTGCTCTCGCGCACCGGCTCTTCTCACATGTTGCAGGCTGAACGCCCACACCGAAACGTAGAATCATCAGACTATTAATAAATTGTATACATCGCGTGTTCTGAGCTTTTATAAGCTGCACGAACTGAACGAATCAATTGTCTGCGCAATATCACTGTGATTGAAGCCCAACTGTTTAATTTTGTGGCGCGCGAATCACCATAGGCGCGTTCACCAGCGCATTCCAACAGTGTTAGGATTTGCACGAGCCGTTCCTATACGGCGATGATGATAAAATGTGCAACCCATTTGGATCCTATTGAGAATATAGTAAAACGCTACGGAGAAATTCAAAAATGATCTAAAACACCCACTAAAATGAAAAGAGGGGAAAACATCATCCTGCAAGCTTTTTGAACTCATGAAAACCACATTTACTAGAATTTATCACGTTCTATTGTATTTATTGTGGCAAATTTTGACTAGTTGTAGAATTTATAATAGATAATCTGTTAAGGGAATAGATTTTTCACTAAAGATGTATATTACAACTCTGATATGTTGTAGCTATATTTTTTAACTATGTTGCTATTTTTCATAACAAATGCTATAAAAAGAAAGAAAGAAGAAATGGTCTTACCTGTAATTATAACCTTATTGTAACAAATGCTTTAGTTAACAATTACAAGAACTATGTTATTTTAAGGCCGAGTACAAGTTAGAAAGAGCTTTAAAATATGGATCTTCTTGAATTTTTGACTAAACAATTGGTTTTGTTTAAGAATAAATATAAATATTTGATTACTGTACTGTATTTTTCTATTACATATCCATTTGCATAATAAATCATCTGCTAGTGCTAGCTATTCAGCCATGGGAGGTCTCTGACTAAATACTGATACCTAGTGGTCAAAAGCAATAGCAAAAGTAATAGCTCATTATTATTATTAAATTGCAGACAAAGATTTTGGATAGCTACGTTGACTTGTATGTTTGGTGCAGAATGGGTGCGGTAGGGGCCCCAACCTCATATTCTTTCATAGGGCCCAAAATTGCTAGCGGCGCCCCTGGCTGTACGTCACATTTTGGAAATGAAATAGGTCTGAATGCCATTTCATATTGATTTTACATTGGAACATACATTTAAAGTGGAAGTTAAGTGACTCAGCAGGAAATAGGACGAGGACAAGATGAAAAACGGGTTAACTAAGCATGAGATTAGAAGGTAGAGAGTTGCATAGCCTTGAAAGAGCAAATGTAATTGTGTTTGTTCTGCATTTATTTATGCTGGCCTTGTGTTGTTTAGCTTGATATGAAAATATAATCATTCATTATTCTGAATTCTGAATTTTAGCCTTTAAATGTCATTTCTCTCTCTCTTTCAGGGTGATGCTAGCAGATCAGACACTGATGATGACATGTCGTCTGACTATGGTGATGAGGACAAACTGAGAGAACTACTGAAATCAGGTATGTGTGTGTGGGTGTGTGCAGCTGTTTATATGTGTTTTGTTATTTTATGCTAATCTCTTGTTGATATTAGGATCAGAGATAAAAATGCACACATTAATGCCCATCTCTAATGGACACCTGGAACCTCGGGCATCTATGCCACCTCACAACACACACATGCAACTCAACGCCACACCCAGAACTGAGGTGTCACACATCTACAGCCAATCACGGCGCAACAGCAACACTTCCACCGAACCACATGACCAGAGGTCCCTGGTGAGTAGTAAATGCCAGTACATGGCTATACAAATCATATTCATCTCAAAACAATTTAAATAAAATGTTATATTCATATTAGAAAATAATATTTATTGAACAACAATATATAAATAAACAACAAAAGTCATTATAAATAAATGACAATACGAAATAAACACAATTGCACAATTCAGTCAAACGTGATCTACAGGATGTAAGTTAAATATAGCCTTAATATTAAATTATTAATTTTAACATAACTCAATTCTCATTGCTCAGGAACAAGTAATAGATTAATAAGACCAAAGATTGCCCATTTATGTACCCAAAATGAATTATATCTCATGTTTATAAGAGCCAGCGGCAAATCTCCAAAGCACTGGCCAAGATGAAGCTGTTCTCGGCGGGTACACGAGCATTGAATTTCTGCTGACTGCCTGGAGCTCGCTTCTCCAAAAGCGTATGAACAAATTGTAAAATAGGTGCTATGATTAAATATGAATCACATATTTCAGGCCTAAACAACTACATTCTCGCCTAAAAAAGCGAAGTGATTCAAACGGTGAAAAGGTACTGTAGGAGTGCTGTTATCCCTAGAATATTGCACAGCTCTCAGCCAATCAGATTCGAGAACCACTGTTGAATAAACTGTTTTAATGCACAACTTCCAGCCAATCAGAATTGAGTATTCAGACATACCATGATGTAATATTTTTATGGTCAAACCATTTTATAAAAGCAGTAATAGCAGTGAATTTAGAACAGCTAAGGTGTGTTGTTAGGCACGACACAGAACGAAGTTTGTAATGTATGTTTGTAGAGTAATTTATCTTCGAACGCATCTCAACCAATCACAATCAAGGATTGGAACTATCCATTTTAAAAAATTCTATCAAAATTCTGTCACCTTGTAAATCTCTTCTATTTTTTTTCCTCTCACTATTACATGTCAACTTACTTTTTTGCTTTTTAAATGATTCTTGCATACTACACCATTGGTTGTGTGTCATGATAATAAGCTACAGTTTGTGTGTCTGTTATAGTCCAGCCTTTGGGGAAGTCGCCGCTCCAGTTGGAACAGCCTTGGCCACGCCCCCAGCCTAATAAGGCGTGCTCAGTCAGGAGAGCGTGAGTCGCTGCTTTCTGGAACGGGACAGGACAGCATGGATGAAAACCAATCAGATGATGGGAAATCCAGCAGGACCGGCAGTCTGGGCGGAATTTCATGTCTAGGGTCGTTTGATTTTCCAGAGCTCTTGCAGGTTCCACGCCCATATTTGGAGTGTAATGGCAGATTAGATGGAGGTTATCCATCCTCTCCAAACATTACACACCCCGAGCCAACATCCACACAAGGGGCAGATGATGATGAATTTGAGGAGGTGGGACCTTGTCTTTAATCATTTTTATTACTGATTATACCACACAGATCAAATATTATATATTCTTATTTATGTCATTTGTTATAATTAAATTTTGCTTTATATATATATATATATATGCTGCACAATTTCTAAGTGAGCTGACATACAAATTTTGAATTGTGGATGGTATGACGGATGTATAAAATCCTATAAATGTAATTTGTAACATACTTCAGCATCATTTGGCAAGTTTTGCACAAGTTTTATGTATTTCCCTTTTGCATCTTTCTTCTTTTTATCTTGTATTGTATGTTTTGTTTAGAGCTGGTGTCTCATTTTGAAGAGGCTGTTGGAGCCGTATAAACCCCAGTGGTGCAGTGACCATGAGGATTGGTCACTTTACTTATTTTCCCCTCATAATAAGTGAGTAGCAACACAGAAATCCAGCCAACACACACATATACACAACTAATGAATGCTGTGCTTGCACATTCTCATGCTGTACACACACGGGTGTTTCCCTCTCATTCTCTGCAGGTTCCGTATGCGCTGTCAGAAAGTCATCACTCATAAGATGTTTGATCATATTGTGCTGTTCTTCATCTTTTTCAACTGCATCACAATCGCTCTAGAGAGACCCGACATCCAGCCTGACAGCACGGTGAACACAATCACAACACTCATTTCTAGCAATTTCATAAAGCTCTATTATATATGTACTGTACACTACATACCGTTCAAAAGTTTATTGGGTCTGTGATTTTTTAAAATATTTTTTGCATAATCTCTTATGGCTTACCTGCATTTATTTAATCAACATTACAACAGTAATAGTGTTAAATGTTATTGAAATTTAAAGGGGTCCTTGATTATGATTTCACTTTTTTTCACTTTAGTTAGTGTGTAATGTTGCTGTTTGTGCATAAACAACATCTGCAAAGTTACGACGCTCAAAGTTCAGTGCAAAGGGAGATATTTTCTGTCACAGAAATCGGTTGGTAGGGACAACAACGAGCTTCTTCCTGGGTTGGTGACATCACAAATCCCAAAATGTACATAAACCCTGGCCCCGGGAACACACAACAAAGGGGGTGAGGCCATATTGGGCTTTAGAGAAGAGGAAGAGCTGTTGTAGTAGAGTGTTGTTACCATGCAGTCAAAATTATCCACTAACTGTTCAGAAACGTCCAGTTTCATTCTAAAAGTTGTAACTTCTTCCTGAGTCTCTCCATGATCAGTATTCGACTCCGGTTTGAACAATGTAAGGCTGAACACCGTTACTGACAATCCTCATTTTGGCTGCGTGAGATTCTCCAGCTTTGTTGTTGTTGAGCAACTGAAGCGTGAGCTGTTAAAGCTCCTCCCTCTTCTGGAAAGGGGGCCGGGAGCAGCAGCTCATTTGCATTTAAAGGGACACAAAAACAGCGTGTTTTTGCTCTCACCCAAATAGGGGCAAATTTGACAAGCTATAATAAATAATCTGGAGGGTATTTTGACACATTCTGGAGACACCAGAGACTTCTTCTGGAAAGGAGGCGGGGAGCAGCAGCTCATTTGCATTTAAAGGGACACACAAAAACAGTGTGTTTTTGCTCACACCCAAATAGGGGCAAATTTGACAAGCTATAATAAATGATCTGTGGGGTATTTTGAGCTGAAACACATTCTGGGGACACCAGAGACTTATATTACATCTTGTAAAAGAGGCATTATAGGTCCCCTTTTCTTTGCTAATATTAATATATTTTGAAATGTAATTTATTCCAGTGATGGCAAAGCTGTATTTTCAGCATCATTACTCCAGTTTTTAGTGTCACATGATCCTTCAGAAAAGCTGTTTTTTCTGCTCAAGAAACATTTCTTAATATTATCAATGCTGAAAACATTTGTGCTGATTAATATTTTTTGGAAACATTTTCAGGATTCTTTGATGAATAGAAAGTTCAAAAGAACAGCGTTTATTTGAAATTGAAATCTTATGTAACATTATGAAAGTCTTTATTGTCACTTTTAAATCAATCTAATGCATCCTTGCTGAATAAAAGTATTAATTTCTTTAAAAAAAGACTCAATGACTTTTGAACGGTTGTGTACATGTCACTGTATTATTGCCCCTACAGTTGTAACAGTGCCAGTTTCACCTACAGTAAGAATAATGAACTGTATCACTTGGCAGAATTTATATTTTTATTAAAATTGATTTTTAAATTTTAAAATATTTTGGAAAATGCATTGATAATTATTAAATATAATCATAAATATTAGTTTATCATAATAAATTGTTAAGGGGTTAATATTGGAAACTTTTATTCCATCCTCGAGATTACATTTTTGATGTGCATAACTTATAAACCCATTATCATATTCCAAAAAAAGATTACCCCACATACTGTACAACTTCGAAATTACAATATCCATTATGACTCAGTAATGAAAATATGCTGCACAATAAATGCTTTAAAAAGTCACTAGGTAACTTCTCATCAGTAAAAGCTGCTTTTGTGTTGTTCTGTAACGAATGTGGTGCATTTGTTGCCTTTTTAAATGACATTTTCGTTATTCATTTATCATTGTTTGACAGGAGCGGATTTTTCTTAAAGTGTCCAACTACATCTTCACTGTGATCTTTGTGGCTGAGATGACTGTGAAGGTACAAAAATAAACATTATTAATTGATTAAATAGAGGCATACATTTTAGTTACATTTTTTATCATTTTTATTTAACATATTTTAATATAATAAAACAATAATAATGCAATATGCTGATGACATGTCAGTGATGATGATGGTTATGATTATTATGGTGTTGGTGTTTTAGGTGGTTTCTCTCGGGCTGTACGCTGGTCCAGGCTCGTACCTGAAGAGCAGCTGGAATGTTCTAGACGGCCTGCTGGTATTTGTGTCTATGGTGGACATCCTGGTCTCACTCGCCTCCTCTGGCGGGAACAGAATTCTGGGTATATTACGAGTACTTCGACTGCTCAGAACACTGAGACCCTTAAGGTAAGACTTTTATTGAAGGAATATGTGGGTGTGTATAAATGTGTGGAAGTACATTATGTCCTCTATTGCAGGCTGTTATAATATTCTTAAAGGGCTAGTTCACTTCCGTGGAACACAAAAGTAAATGTTTTACAGAATGTTCGCACTGCTTTTTTCAATACAATGAAAGTGAATTGAGACTGCTGCGTTTATATTACCAGCGACAAACGACACAACCCCATTTATTTCAATGGAGAGCTGGCAATTTCTGAGTGACACGAGTGACAGGATGTAGACCTGTCCAGCGACGCAACAAAGCTGAGATATGTTTAACTTTATGTAAATGAAAAGCGACTTTCGGGAGGGACAACCAATAGGAGGGAAGTCCGTGGAGGGCATGTGATCCGTCACTACATCCTGTAGTGGAGTGTCGAAACAAGATGGAGAAGTTCATTTTAGTGGTCAGCAACTTTCCTATAATTTATGATATGTACTCGCCATGCTGACTCCAAGACTGAATGATTTTGTGAACCAAGATAGACTGCTACTTGCTCTTTAGCGGCAGATAAATAGCTACGATGGCAAAGAGCACTCGCTGTTTCTCGTTCATTTTAAATATGAACTCTTTCCCCGCCATTGACCGAATTTTCCATCATTTATGAGACAACACTTCCCACCCTTGATGGAATTTTCCGGCTTTCCACTGTTATACAGTAGGGGGTGCTATTATGCATTATTTGAAAAAGAATCTCTGGATCAAAACAGGCAAAAAAGGAGCAGAAACAAGCAATACAAGCATTGCTTATGAATATTGTAGTCTTTTAAAAAACAAAAAGTGATTTTCTCAGCTTTTTATTCAATTAATCAGCAATTACCCTCGCACACCTGCAGGTAATGGATAGGTGCATAGGACAAAGGACCAAAAAAGTCAAAAATCAAAAGCGCACACTATCAAAGCTAACAAAAGTATCAACATTTCTTTATTTATTGCAATGTTTCAGTCCCATGTCATGAAAATTATAAGAAAAAGAAAATTTTTGAAGAAATTGATACTTTCTCAGCTTTTTTTTATGAAATTTACCCACATTCAAGTGTTATGATAAAAAAAAAGAATGCATGAAACTAGAATAAAACCTTTTTTTCCAATTAAAAACAGAGGTTCTGTTCTTTCTTTTGATATATTGCATGTTCAGATATTAATACAACAAAATATACTGGGGGCCTTAACATTTTTGTGAAAATGATCAAAAACGCTGGCGGTGGCTGGGAACTTAAAAAAAAAAAAAAAAAAAAAAAAAAAACACTGGTGGGGAAAGAGTTATGCATTTTATGTACTGATTCCATTTATATTTAGTATTTTCCTTCCAAAATGTTTGTTTGTGGCATCAAAAAAACTAATTCGTTGTCTACAACATGGAGTAACATCCGTGAATGTCATTCATAAACATTACTAGGCAACCAGTAGTTACTCACTAAAAGTAGTGTTTACGAAAAAAGTATGCCTAATAAAAAAAAAAATAACAATGTTGCTGTCCATGGTGCTGAAACCTTGAAACATTTAATCTCTTGTAGTCAGAAAACTGTTGAAGCTATTGAACTATTGAAGTCACAATTACTCTTTTTTTTTTTTCAAGCTTCCTAGGAAACTGTTCCACTTCACAGATTTGAACAAAACCGTGCAACTCTCAGACAGAGATATATTCTGCTGAGCAGACTTACCTTTTCATTTCAAGGCTAACACTAGAGGACATCTCATCTCGTCAGCTTGTTGTGCAACACTGAGCCCTTTTATTAACAGCCTCTTTCTAGTTGAGTGCTTTTACTTTGAGTTCATATATAGTGAGTTCAACACTAAATATGCATTTGGTTGTGTGTGTTGTCAGGGTCATAAGCAGGGCCCCCGGACTGAAGCTGGTTGTTGAAACGTTGATCACATCTCTCAGACCTATTGGAAATATTGTGTTGATCTGTTGCGCTTTCTTCATTGTCTTTGGCATTCTGGGAGTTCAGGTACACACATGCTTCTACTATCTAAATTATTTAAGGAAGAAAAATCTAAATTTGGTTCATTTTCATTAACTTTTATTAGTGATTTTATTTATTTAATAAACCTTTAGCATATTAGAGCAGCTGTTTGCTTTGTAATTGGCGGTTTATTTGTATTAATGCTGTCTAAATATAAGGTGTTTTCTTTTACTCAGCTCTTTAAGGGGAAGTTTTATCATTGTGAAGGCTTTGACACTAGAAACATCACCAATAAATCAGAGTGCCTGCATGCTAATTACAAATGGGTTCGTAGGAAGTACAACTTCGATAACCTGGGTCAGGTAGGACACTCACACTCACACTTACACACATGTATAGACATAGACATTAAGGGGGAAATCATGAAAAATGAATTATGATCACTGGTAGCGTCTTTTATTAAAAAATCAACCTTCTCATTTGCCCTTTTTCTAAACCATCAAGCAACACATTATATTTCAGATTCAGGTCACACAAGCACATTTCATCAAGATGACAGGGTTCTGGTAGATGGTGTTTCTTATACCTGTTCAGTTGTTTCATGTGTTTTTTTTAGTTGTGTTATGTTTAGTTTAGTTTTAGTTTAGACTTTAATACCCTCATGTGTATATATATATATATATATATATATATATATAATATATATATATATATATATATATATATATATATATATATATAAAAAATATTTTCTTCTCATTTTTATGGTTTAATCAGACTTGTAGGGTCATTAAATAAATATATATAATTTATTTTGTTGGTTCTCTCTTTTCATCTGTTCATAGTTTTGGTAGATTCCAGATTAATACAAACCCGATTCCAAAAAAGTTGGGACACTGTACAAATTGTGAATAAAAAAGGAATGCAATAATTTACAAATCTCATAAACTTATATTTTATTCACAATAGAATATAGATAACATATCAAATGTTGAAAGTGAGACATTTTGAAATGTCATGCCAAATATTGGCTCATTTTGGATTTCATGAGAGCTACACATTCCAAAAAAGTTGGGACAGGTAGCAATAAGAGGCCGGAAAAGTTAAATGTACATATAAGGAACAGCTGGAGGACCAATTTGCAAATTATTAGGTCAATTGGCAACATGATTGGGTATAAAAAGAATCTCTCAGAGTGGCAGTGTCTCTCAGAAGTCAAGATGGGCAGAGGATCACCAATTCCCCCAATGCTGTGGCGAAAAATAGTGGAGCAATATCAGAAAGGAGTTTCCCAGACAAAATTGCAAAGAGTTTGAAGTTATCATCATCTACAGTGCATAAAATCATCCAAAGATTCAGAGAATCTGGAACAATCTCTTTGCATAAGGGTCAAGGCCGGAAAACCATACTGGATGCCCATGATCTTCGGGCCCTTAGATGGCACTGCATCACATACAACCATCACATACAAACACAACATGGGCTCAGGAATACTTCCAAAAAACATTGTCGGTGAACACAGTCCATTGTGCCATTCGCCGTTGCCGGCTAAAACTCTATAGGTCAAAAAAGAAGCCATATCTAAACATGATCCAGAAGCGCAGGCGTTTTCTCTGGGCCAAGGCTCATTTAAAATGGACAGTGGCAAAATGGAAAACTATTCTGTGGTCAGACGAATCAAAATTTGAAGTTCTTTTTGGAAAACTGGGACGCTATGTCATCCGGACTAAAGAGGACAAGGACAACCCAAGTTGTTATCAGCGCTCAGATCAGAAGCCTGCATCTCTGATGGTATGGGGTTGCATGAGTGCGTGTGGCATGGGCAGCTTACACATCTGGAAAGGCACCATCAATGCTGAAAGGTATATCCAAGTTCTAGAACAACATATGCTCCCATCCAGACGTCGTCTCTTTCAGGGAAGACCTTGCATTTTCCAACATGACAATGCCAGACCACATACTGCATCAATTACAACATCATGGTTGCGTAGAAGAAGGATCCGGGTACTGAAATGGCCAGCCTGCAGTCCAGATCTTTCACCCATAGAAAACATTTGGCCCATCATAAAAAGGAAGATGCGACAAAGAAGACCGAAGACAGTTGAGTAAACTAGAAGCCTGTATTAGACAAGAATGGGACAACATTCCTATTCCTAAACTTGAGCAACTTGTCTCCTCAGTCCCCAGACGTTTGCAGACTGTTATAAAAAGAAGAGGGGATGCCACACAGTGGTAAACATGGCCTTGTTCCAACTTTTTTGAGATGTGTTGATGCCATGAAATTTAAAATCAACTTATTTTTCCATTAAAATGATACATTTTCTCAATTTAAACATTTGATATGTCATCTATGTTGTATTCTGAATAAAATATTGAAATGTGAAATTTCCACATCATTGCATTCTGTTTTTATTCACAATTTGTACAGTGTCCCAACTTTTTTGGAATTGGGTTTGTATTAACTAAGATTAATAAATTCTACAGTATTGAACAACAGAAGTTCATTCTTAGTTCATGTTAACTAAAGAAACTTTGCGTAATTTGTCATGTTTCATTGTGTTATTACAAATAAAACAATTAATTCCAAGCACAACTACACAATATGCTTACAAAATCTTTAACAAAGTTTTAATAATTAATAATTCCTAGGCCGGACATATTGGCAGTTTGCAAAAACAATAGTATGTTGTTGTTTTTTTGTGCTTATTTTAAGTAGGAACCACACAAATAGAGTATATGTTTAAAACATGAAAAAACAATCAATAGAGGAAAAACTTCATTCAATACACATTCTATAAAAAAGTGTTGTTTGCTTCTCAAGTAAATTTAGTATGTTCAGATTTTTTTCTGGAAAACAAAACAAAATTGTTGCTGTGTAGCAGCCTGTGAGCAGAATTGTGTTCATCTCACCTTTCCCTCAATATTTTACGGATATTCATACTGTTGACAATGATACCGTAATATTCTCTTGTTCACATTAATCCATTTTATCTATGTTTTGCAGGCACTGATGTCATTATTTGTCCTGTCATCTAAAGACGGCTGGGTCAACATCATGTACGATGGCTTAGATGCCGTGGCTGTGGACCAACAGGTGTGTGTGTGTGTGTGTGTGTGTGTGTGTGTGTGTATTTTTCAGATAACTCTACTCAGTGTGGAAACACTTACGCCTTACTCTAAATCTGTCTGTTATAACAAAAGAAAGCACAAGCACCAGGAGTGTTTACTGTTTTTTTTGTTCCCACAAGCTCAAGTGACACAATCACAAAAGGCAGCAGCTGGTTTTAGGTAAAGCGAGTGTTTGATTAATTCAGCTCTGAACTGAAGAGAAAAGGAAGAGAGAGATAAAAATACAGTGGAGGACACCAAAATGAGCAGGTTGAGGAGGAGACACAGAACATTCATCATTTAATTCCACTGAGAGGTCTTATACTCACACACACATAGACAGAAATGTTCAGTCCACGGACAATAACAGACTGGTTTATATAGTGTCCTTTACAGCGGCCCATCTTTTGTGTGGTGAAAAATACCAATTGTGTTTAATATACAATAAAACAAGTATAGAGTTTCCATTGCATTCTGCACTTTCTTCCTGTCGCATTTCCTGTCTTTGATTTTTTGCTGAAGGGCTTATTTCTCTCCACTTTTCCTTCTGACCGTTTTGCCCTTTTACATTTTATTGGGGATGCAACTTGCAATGACTTTAATGTGTGCGTAGAAATTTTAATGAAAATTTTCATATTCTGATTATGCATGCATCATGTTAACGCTGATTGCTGTGTTAAGCCAATATTTGAGTTTCCAGAAATTCAAACAAGGGTGCCTTCAGATTAAAATGCAAAAAATCATTGTCTTCATTATCAGTAACTTAGATAGATAAATAAACTTAAAAATAAAATGAAAAATAATGTAAGATCATAAGACTTGATTTCAGAGAAATTATTTTGGAATTATAC
Organism: Megalobrama amblycephala; assembly: GCF_018812025.1. Classification (NCBI taxonomy): domain Eukaryota; kingdom Metazoa; phylum Chordata; class Actinopteri; order Cypriniformes; family Xenocyprididae; genus Megalobrama; species Megalobrama amblycephala. Next base: position 45,893,570 of record NC_063050.1, read on the forward strand.
TACTGTTTAAATGTTTGGGGTATTTTTTAAGAGTGTAATACTTTTATTCAGAAATGTTTCATTAAATTGATCAAAGATATTTGTAATGTTACAAAAATTTCCATTTTAAATGATGTTCTTTCAAACTTTCTATTCATCAAAGAATCTTGAAAAACTGTTTTCATCATTGATAATAAGAAATGTTTCTTAAGCATCTAATCAGCATTTCAGAATGATTTCTGAAGGATCATGTGACACTGAAGACTGGAGTAATGATGCTGAAAATTCAGCTTTGATCACAGAAATAAATTACATTTTAAAATAATACATTTCATATTTGATATAGTGAAATAGAAAACAATTATTTTTTTAAAAACAAATTTTACATACACAACATTTACATAGTTTTCATTTTAAAAATAAACTTAAAGGGTTAGTTCACCCAAAAATGAAAATTCTGTCATTTATTACTTACCCTCATGCCGTTCCACACCTGTAAGACCTTCGTTAATCTTCGGAACACAAATTAAGATATTTTAGTTGAAATCCGATGGCTCCGTGAGGCCTCCATAGGGAGCAATGACATTTCCTCTCTCAAGATCCATAAAGGTACTAAAAACATATTTAAATCGGTTCATGTGAGTACAGTGGTTCAATATTAATATTATAAAGCGACGAGAATATTTTTGGTGCACCAAAAAAAACCAAAATAATGACTTATTTAGTGTTGGACGATTTCAAAACACTGCTTCAGGAAGCATCGGAGCATAAATGAATCAGTGTATCGAATCTGCTGTTCGGAGCACCAAAGTCACGTGATTTTTCAGCCGTTGGCAGTTTGACACGCGATCTGAATCATGATTCGATACACTGATTCATTTGTGCTCCGATGCTTCCTGAAGCAATGTTTTGAAATCGGCCATCACTAAATAAGTCGTTATTTTGTTTTTTTGGCACACCAAAAATATTCTTGTCGCTTTATAATATAACCCTTTAATTAGTGTTTAACAAAGACAGCTGGTATATTATTCTGACTATCTGAATATTATTAATTAATATTGGCACATGTACTATGAGATGATCAAGCATCAAGCATTTGAAGAAACATGCTTTTGGAAACAGGAGCAGACAGATTCTTTTTTAGAAGCAAAATGAGTCTTATGACCTGCATTTTTCAATTCATTGCAAATTGTTGTCAGGGACCTGAGTTAATAAGTTTAATTACTTATGAAAAATGCAGCAAAATAAACGGCAAGAGCGAGCTAGCATTTTGACTGCAGCATTTCTACACAGGAATATTCCAGGCTTAATTAAAAAAAAAAAAAAAAAGTATACACATGAATATTTCCCAATGAAAATTACACCTCTTTGATTAATCAATGTCACCACATTATATCTAAATCATTTCTCTGTTCTTCTTCTTTCTTTGCAGCCCGTAAGGAATCATAATCCCTGGATGCTTCTGTACTTCATCTCCTTCCTGCTGATCGTCAGCTTCTTCGTGCTCAACATGTTTGTAGGTGTGGTGGTCGAGAACTTCCACAAGTGTAGACAAGACCAGGAGGAAGAGGAGGCCAGACTGAGAGAGGAAAAAAGAAAGAAGCGCATGGAGAAGAAACGCAGGAGTGAGTGTGTGGTTTTTGCATGTGCGCACAGTAATGCAACAAAATTTCAGTCATTTTCCCACTGTCACTAAAAGCGAAATTAAGAACTCAACAACTAAATGGATTTTGGCCTATTTTTTTGTACTTTTTTGCCACTTTAATAGGAGCAGAGGGCTACAAAATATTGTGTGGCTTGTCACTGCTGATTAGGATAAAAAGTAGCATGGAACAGACTAGTTTTATTACTTGTAACTTTATTTCATCACACATATGGTCAGCACAGTACAATTTAATTGCTGTCGTGTGCATTTAGCTTGAGAAATAGACAATTAGTATTGATTTCCACAGACACATTCTTCAAAAGCCCTTTGACTTTGCTTGACTTCAAAACCACATAACCAGCTTTTAATTAGACAAGAGACACATAATTATAAGTTAGAGTAAAAAAAACATTTACTCTTGCCTCAAATCCCACTTTAATCCTGTGCTTTAGTAGTTTTACTAGTGTTAGGTTATGAAAACATTGGGGGAAATTTTAAACAATAGCTAGAACTAAATTTTTCTTACATATTATACATATGTAGGGAGCAGGGCTTGACATTAACAAATCCAGCAGTGGCGTGTAACGCAGTCACTCCTACTAGTCACTTTGGCGGGTTGAATTTTACATATGATATATACATTTTTCAGTTATCATTACCATTATTCAATACCAGCTTTGCTTTCTCGCTCTCTTATCGCTCCCTACTCTCTCATTTCATTTGCTCCGGGGCTTGAATTTCGCCATGGGATTGTGCATATTGTGCATAATTTTACTCATTCCCACAGATTTTGTGCTCACACCCAAAGTGCGCACACATAAAGCCGCCTCTCAGTACTAAATTGAGTTTTCGCTACTTATTTAGCTTAAACAGCCAAATATACACAAAATAATGTCAAAATGCCGGTCTTGGCGAGTATTCACATAAACACAGTCAGTTATGTTTTAAGTGAACGTAAACAGTTGAGAAAGAAAATATATGCTTAACAGTATAATGGATCCATGCATCAGGCCTTAAAGGCGACTATTATGCCCCATTTTGTGTATGTGAAGTTTTAACTCAAAATACCCCACAGATAATTTTTTATAGCATGTTAAGATTGACACTTTTGGGGGTTGAGCAAAAACACGGCGTTTCAGTGTGTGTCCTTTAAATGCAAATGAGCTGCTGCACTTGGCCTAAGAGGGCGGAGCTTCAAGAGCTCATTCTCTGCTGTCAGGATTCAGTCAGGACGCAATATAATGTCAGAAACTGTGAAAATATGCTGCATAGAGATAGAACAGGTATAGTTTAGTTCAATTACGGTTATAACTTATATTGTCTTCTTGTTTTTATTCACTATATTAGTACAAGCCTGTTGTACCTGACCCCGTTCGACTTTACCGATGAGTTTTATGACGTTTATTGTACTTCACACATAAGATGAAGCTTCGTTTTCACTCTAGAAAATCACTGTAAGAGCTTAATAAAACACAGTGCAAGTGTGCATTAAAATATTATCCATAAACTCTCTCTCCCTTGCATTATCATCAACATACATAACGAATTACACAGAATCACTCGTTACAACTAACAGTGAACAAACATATAAAGACCTTATGCCTTTTCGGGTTGTGCTTAATAAACTTTATATCCATAAATCAACTCCAATGAACTGTGATAAAGTGCTCTCACCTTCATTACTGCCGTATCCAGTATCACTCTGGAGACTGTAAGCTGGATGACGAACAGTTTACTGATCTATCCTTGAGAAACAACTTTTTAGCACAACCTCTGTTTTGTATTGAGAAATGGGAACGCGGGGGCACCGCGATGCGACTGCAAAGGGCACTTTCACTTTCGCAATCAAAGGGGCAGGGGCTCAAGCCCCCCCACCCCCCTATGCACGCCACTGCCTCACTTGCTCTTCCTCTCTCTCAGATACTCACAAAGCTTCTCTCAAAGACACCTTGAGCAGTCTTGAGCAGTGATGGATGTGGGGGGACGCTTGGCTGGACATTTATAACGTCTCTCAGATGACTCGACTGTTTGCAAACTGTGACTACACATACACACACACACACTGCCACGTTAGCAATTTACTGGCCAGACAAAAACTGGGTCAGTGTGCTTGTGTTTGACAGGGACAACAAAGTAGCCTATACAGTACACTATTAACAACACACATCCTGCCCTTGAGTTATTTCAATGAAACGTCGCAAATCTCGTGAATATTAACATGTATTCAGTTCAAAGCTGTGTTACAAAACGGATGTTTTTAAACATAATAATGTTCACCGAGGATGTTCCCGGCATCCTGTGATTCAAGATGAGCGCGCGTGTGTGTAAATACCTGAATGACCTGAATACACCCTAATGAAGGTGTTCTATTGTTCTCTATGTGTGTGTGTTTTGTCTTTTAGAGGCCCTGCAGAGACCGTACTATGCAGACTACTCTCCAACACGCCTCTATATTCACACGCTCTGCACTAGTCATTATCTGGATCTCTTCATCACCATCATCATCGCCATTAATGTCCTCACAATGTCAATGGAGCACTACAGACAACCCAAGGTTTGGTGTATTACACACACACACACACACCACTTCTGCAGGGCAGTGACATGAGCAATAGGTTAACAAAAGCCTGTTTGCAAAAATGCTAACAGTATTTTAGCATTTCATGTTTTAAATCAACATATGTCAACCCAGTGTTATTTTAGTATCATTACTGCACTTAGTATTTGTTTTTTGAATGAGTTTTAGTATTCAGTATTTTTAATTTGTGTTATTATTTCAATTTTAGTCATTTTTATGTGTGTTTTGGTCATTTTTTTAGTTTTTGCTATTTTTTTAAATAGGTCTATAAAATTAATTGTGACCTGTGCTGGCAAAAGGAGTCGAAATACGTAAGGGCTAATTTCGAGCTACAGGCAAAATGTCAATTTTGGTCGAATTTGAGGTTTTCACAAAAATGAGTTCATTAAGCCCTCATTTTACGATCCCAATGCTCCAGAAAGCAATTAAACATCTAAAAGTATCTTTATTTGTAAATTTTCTGAGAGAAGTACCTTTCCCTTGTCCATGAAAATTGCTGTTTTCTCTGCTCACTTCTCGACTACTGGCGCTTTCTCTCAGCACAAGTTTGGTATCAATTTAAAGTGCAGCATTTCAGATTAATGAATACTCACAGCGAATTCTCGATGGCATGAGTCTGAACCAATGAAATGTGATTTTCAAACTCATAATGATGTAAACAAAGCGATCTTACTCGGTTGACTGACAGATCCGAAGACAGCGTGCGATCACGATATAGGCTATACATACACACAGAATTACAGTATTTCAAAATATCTGTCTTGGCGAGTATTCATGCAAACATTATCCGTCATGTCTTAAATGAACATTTGGTTAAATGCTGGGGAAAATCTGATGTGTAACATTATATATTAGATCCGTGTGGTACAGTAGGTCTTAATATATAGACTGTCTGTTTCATTAATGTTAATCAAACAATTGTGGTATCATGGAAAAAATAAGTTGAATATATCTTTTTCCTATAGATATTTGGTTTTGACTTGGTTTGTGCCAAATCTGGTGTTATTACCAGGGATTTTAAGGTTTGGTTGCTATGTAATTTTGTTTTGGAACATTCAGAAAACTCGATTTTTCTCAAAATTGACTTTGCTGACTTTGTCACTTTTTGTCAGATTCCAACAAATCATACATTATTTTGAAGGTTTTATAAAAGAGAATGTGAAAATAACAATAACTCATTTTTTGAAAATTTGGTCATTGCGACTCATTTTGCCAGCAGAGATCACAATTATACGTATTAAGTTATTTCAGCTTTAAATGAAAATTAGACATTTTTCTTTAGGAACTAACTGAAATAAAATAAGTTTAATTATATTTCTGTTTCTGTTAACATTTTTTTAATTTTTTTTATTTTTGGTTTTAGTTTACGATAACAACATACGTATTTCAGAGTGAAACAGTATTCAGTGAGAAACAAATATAGGTTGAGACTTGATTTTATGCACCTGGAATTGATTGTACTATGAAAATTGGGAGTTGCAATACAGATTAGGTGTGTTCGACTTCATGTGGTGTTGCACGGACAAATCGGTGAAAGTTTCGGACACTTTCTGCTTCCCGTAGTGACACTCGCGTGGTGTTTGCATAGCCTACTTTATTACAGACAGTATGGATTACTATGGAAAGTGGATTAGATGCAATATTTGTAAAGTACACAGATGTTTCAGATGTTTTCATGAAGCAACAGAAACGCTTTTCATGTACTGCTTAATACAGCGTCATCTGTTCAAGAATAAATTTTCACATAAGCTTATTCATAGTTTTCAGTCACGTGACTGGCACAGAGAACGGGCGGGCAAAACATCCATAGAAGTGCATTACATGCCTGTGAATTTTCCATCTCAAAAGATGAAAAATAAAAATATGTGAATAAAATGCAAGTTTTGGGCATCTGTGATCCATATCCAGCACCTGCTGCAGTATTTCAGTCACTAAAAACAGCAAGACATTCTAAAACGCTTAACGTGAAAAACACTTAAAGTGCCTTAATGTACTAAAACAGTGATATTAAAAGACCAAATTCAGTATACACCTTATTGATGATGAATACTGAGATGAGCCCAGAATATGAATGCAATATGTTAAATTGTTAAATGTTTTTTTTATAATAGTTTTCTATGGAAAAACTCTTCAAGAGAAACTGTGTGTTCCGTTTATATTATGGGTTCATCTGCTTGCCTGTACATAGTACTATGCATCATCAATAAGGTGTATATAGAAATTACTGTCTTACTTCATTAGTACTTAGTAAAAACCTGGTAAAAATCACTGGCGGGCATTGGAGCAAAGCCTTGTTCTGCCCTCCGGATGGTCTTTCTTATAAGGGTGTGACGTCATGTGAAAACTATGAATACTATTTAAATACCAATAATGTGTGTCTATATATTTTTATCAGTGTTATTTTGAGAAACATTACACAATATAACATTATGGTTACATGAAAAGAGTTTACGGATTTGTGAGCATTAGTGGAGTTGTAGGTGTCAGAACAAACACGAAACACACGTCGTTGTCATCGGTGAATCCGGCCAATTGTGAAACATCTGTTTCATCACCAGAACCCGTGCAGCCACTCTGGAGAAGCTGTGCTGGTTGAGTCAGCCGTCTGCTCTCGAATCGCTCTTGCGGTACTTTGATGCCATACATCACAGTGATGTGTCGTTGACGCTGTTTTAAGTTGGACAAAATTTCTAACCGGCATGCACTACTTCAAGTCAACCGCCGATTGGTCTGCGCAGTGCTGCATGAAGTCGAACACACCTAATGACATCAGGGAGGGGTTGGAAAATAAGAGGGCTTTGTGATGTCAACTGAAAAGGAAGGTTCTTCCAGAGGCAGAACAAGTTATTATATTTTGATGAAAGTTTTATAGTCATTTTTCATTTTTATAATAAAGATTTATAATATGCACTGATGGATCATTCACAATAAGACCAGAATCATATAAATAAATAGTCAATTTTGATTTTATGTTTAATTTAGAGTTTAATATTGCAGGTGTCTGACTGTCACTGTTTATGTCTGTGCTTCTCAGTATCTTGATGAAGGTCTGAAGTACTGTAACTATATCTTCACGCTGGTCTTTGTGTTCGAGGCTGTGCTGAAACTGGTTGCCTTTGGCTTTAGGAGATTTTTCAAAGAGAGGTAAGGCTCCCTCTTGAGGACACAATGCAGAGATGCAGTATCGTTTTTAGACAGTAAGTTCACTGGTTAGTGGTTTTCTTAAATTGACATTTCAACATGGGTCGGTTCTCATCACAGAAGTGAGGAGAAAACAACTGCAATCAGTTTCATTTAATTTTAGCGGCATGTTGCAGTTCACAACTGCTCATATCTAAATGCATTAATATGCACTACTGTTCAAAAGTTTGGGTATTTTTTTTAAATGTTTTGAAATATGTCTTTTATGCTCACCAAGGCTACATTTATTTGATCAAAAATACAGTAAAAACAGTAATATTGTGGAATATTTTTACAATTTAAAAGAACTGTTTTTTTTTTTAAATATATATTAAAATATAATTTATTCCTGAGATGCAAAGCTGAATTTTCAGCATCATTACTCCAGTAAATCATTCTAATATGCTGATTTGCTGCTCAAGAAATATTTCTTATTGTTATCAATGTTGAAAACAGATGTGCTGCTTAACATTTTTTGTGAAAACTGTGATACTTTTTTTCTATTCTTTCTATTCATTGAATAGAAAGTTCAAAAGAACAGCATTTATTTTAAGTAGAATTTCTTTTGATCAATTTAATGCATCCTATCTTTTGAGACTGTTATTCTGTGATGCTGTTATAATAAGTGGTCTGGACTTTAAGTAAAGATGAATGGTGTCTGTGATGCCGACACTATCAGTGTCAAACTGCGTCTTGTTTCAATAAAATGAGCTTTGGCGCCAAACTGCTATAAAAATGATTGTTGCACACAAGTTTTTTAAACGTATAAGTCATTACCTGTCACTCTGTCAGAATCACATGGCATGCAAATCCATGTTCCAATGTGGTATCAACTCACTGTTTGAAGTGCCTATCATAGAGAAAAGTCACATGGTGTCATGAATAATAATGAGACACGGTCTTCTCATAGGATAAGGCAATGCAGAATCATGAATAATTGTGAGACACCGCTGTGACACATCCTGTGACATTGATGCAGAGGAAGAGCCCCTTAAATTAATAACTTTGCTCTTTTTAAATCAAAAATACTCTATGCTAATATTGTCTTCCATTCTCATTCATGTTCTTCAAGCTTGAAATTTCAGTGTTAAAGAAAGACCTTTCCTCAGGCAATCTCTAATGGTCAAGTGTAGCACTTTCCAAGAATATTAAATGGTATCACAGGACCTTGTCTTTATCTCGTTTTGTGTTTCTTTCTTTCTTCTGTCAGGTGGAATCAGTTAGACTTGGCAATTGTTCTTCTCTCCATCATGGGCATCACACTTGAGGAAATTGACCTGAATGCCTCTCTACCCATCAACCCCACTATTATACGCATCATGAGAGTGCTACGCATTGCCAGAGGTACCAAATACACACACACATAAAAAAAAGCACACGGCCACCACGACAAGTGAGAAATAAAGCAATGTCTAAGACAGTGGTTCCCAAACCAGTTCTGAAGGACCCCCAGCCCTGCACGTTTTGTATGTCGCCCTTATCTGACACAGATAAGGTCTTGCAGTCTCTACTAATGAGCTGAAGAGGTGAATCAGGTGTGTTAGATGAGAGAGACATCGAAAATGTGCAGTGCTGGGAGTCCTTCAGGACAGGTTTTGGAACCACTAGTCTTAAGATGTGCCAAGAGCGAGAAGAAGTTTCCAGATTTAGCACATCTGATAAAAATAGGAAATTTACCATTTTTTATTTACTCTACCGTTCAAAAATTTGGGATCCATAAGATTGTCTTTCTTTTTTCAAAGAAATTAATAATTTTATTCAGCAAGCACACATTACACTGTGACATTTATAATGTTATAAAAGATTTCTATTTCAAATAAAAGTTCTATCTGTTCATCAAAGAATCCTGAAAAACATTCAGTTTTTTCCACAAAAAAGAAATGTCAGTGATTAAAAATGGGAATTAAATGTAATGTACTGTAAAATTCCCTTTCAGTGTTGAAGCTGTTGAAGATGGCCACAGGAATGAGATCTCTTCTGGATACAGTAGTTCAAGCTTTACCACAGGTCAGTAAGTTCATGTTTTTGTGCTGTATCTTTTGTGATTTGTTTTGTGGAACTACAGTACTTCATACAGTAGATGCCTTACTGTATATGGCCCCAGATGATACTGTATATATATATATATATATGTGTGGCTTTATTCTGGTGATGTTCTGGTTCTCTAGGTTGGTAATCTGGGTCTGCTTTTTATGCTGCTGTTCTTCATCTATGCGGCACTGGGAGTTGAACTCTTTGGCAAACTTGGTCGGTATACCTTTCATTTCCTGTTATCACACACTGCCGTTCAAAAGTTTGGTGTTGATCATATTTTTTGCTGTTTTTGAAAGAAAACTAAGGCTGTGTTTATTTGAATACAGTAAAATCAGTAATACTGTGAATAACTATTTTCTATTTTAATATATTTAATTTTTTATATATATTTTATCATGACTCCAGACTTCAGTGTCACATGATCCTTCAGAAATCATTCTAACATGCTGACTTGCTGCTAACTTTTTTTCCCTTCAGTTTCTGATTAATTGAAAGTTCAAAAGAACAGCATGTATTTGAAATCTTTAGTAACATTATAAATGTCTGTACTGTCACTTGTCCTTGCATATATAAAAGTATTAATTTCCTAACAAAAATCTTTAAGAGCCCAAGCTTTGAATAGTAGTGTTTGTTGTAAACAAATTAATGTATATTTGAGATAAGGTATAAAAATGAATTATTTTTAAATCAGAATGCACTGAGGAGACCCCGTGTGAGGGTTTGAGCAGACACGCTACATTTCAGAACTTCGGTATGGCATTCCTCACTCTATTCCGTGTTTCCACGGGTGACAACTGGAACGGAATCATGAAGGTATTTTGCTAAGCATGAAAAGTATTCATGCCGCATGTTATGATTACCTGATTAGGGAATGCTGATGTTAACTCTTAATTGGTTGTCAAAAAGATCATTTGTTGCCCACATACATGCCATTATCAGTACCATTTTTGGTCTTGGCAGAACTTACAATTTCTGTGTTTTTGTGTGTGTCTAGGATACCCTGCGGGAATGTAAAAATGACAAATGTCTGAGTTACCTTCCGCTTTTGTCGCCTCTGTACTTTGTGACATTTGTGCTGGTAGCACAGTTTGTGCTGGTGAATGTTGTGGTCGCTGTGCTCATGAAACATTTAGAGGAGAGTAACAAAGATGCCCGTGAGGAGGCCGAGATGGAGGCGGAGTTGAAGGAGGAGCTCCAGGCCAGTCGTAGACAAAGCACCGCCTCTATGGGCGGAGTCATTGGGCTTGAGGGTACAGCTGTTAAAATGGAGTCTCTCTCACATGAACAGGTAAGTTCTATTAGATTAGAGTAATGATAAATGTATTTTGGATATGTGTAAGATGACAATAACATTTTAGTATAATATAATTTTTTTTTAAAAAAGTTTATTGTTTTCTATAGAACTAAATCTTGCATAATTTAGATGTGAATATTGTCTAGTACCATGAAATCCCCTCAAAATAAAAAATAAAAATCTTAAAGTCACCATGAAATCAAAATTGTCCATTCCTATTTTTTAGGGAATCTTTGTCGTAATCTCAGCCTGTATTTCCGTTTTACAAAGGACTTTTATGTTGAAGTGTTTTCTGTCCCCTTGTTTCTGTATTCAATTCCTGTTTGCCTTCTGCCTTGTTTGTTTCCATAGTGACCTTGATTAGTGCTGTGATTGTTCCCATGTGTATCTTGTTTGCCAATCTCCCCTTGTGTATATATATATATATATATATATATATATATATATATATATATATACACCCCATTGTTTCTCATATTCTTTGACTTGTGTTGTCCCATTGGTTGTATTGTGTGTTTTTGCTGTAGCTTCCTGTTCTTTCGTGTCTGGATTAAATGTCCACTGCAACTTGGATCCAACGTCTGTTTTATCTGCAGCAGCCACATTACAAAACACTAGAACAACATAGATTAAGCAGAGGAAATTCTGTTTCTTCGACAAGGTATCAGTACCATCGAGGATTAGGATCAGTTCTGTGCTTTCGCTAACTGTTAAAACCGGAAGGATGCCGTTTTGAAAGACTTTCATTGTCATGGATTAAACGAACCTGTAAAATCATTCATGCCAAGAAGGACCCTCTCACTGTGGGGGGTAGAGGAGGACCCTTCACCTAAACAATTTTTTGGGGGTGGGGGGGGGGGGGGGCTATGTGCATCAACTACGGCTTCCAAGTCCGGTGGTCTCAAGTCCAGAGTCTCCAGCCGTCATGCCCATCACACCTGAAGCATCTAAGGCTGTCCCAGGGCATTCAAGACTGGTGTCTAGTGTGGCAGACCCACCACTGAGGTTGGTTTGAGCGGTTGGCATCCTGGTGGTCCCAACAATGCCCCTGAGTCCAGCACACCCGAGTCTAGTGGTCCCGATTCCGGGGGTCTCAGAGGTTCTTCCATCGTAGGCTGCGCCTCCTGTAAGGGCAGTTGCCATCTTGCGTATTTGGGCAGCACACACTTCTCCAGCTCCTCCTGAGGTGGCGGTTTCCGCACCAGCTCCTCCTAAGGTGGCGGCGTCTGCTCTTGCTCCTCCCAAGGTGGTAGCATCTGCTCCTGAGGCATCGGCATCCACTACAGAGCATCCAGAGGTGGCGGCGTCCACTTGTGAACTCTCTATCTGCCCTGACACGACCGCAGAGGTCGCTCATGAACTCTCTGTTAGCTCCGACATGACCATGGAGGTCATCCCTAAACTCTTTCACTGCATCTCATTTCGAAGGCTGTGTCCTCCGGAAGTCGTTTTTTAAAAGCTGCATACGTCATCGAGGTGGTCTCATTTAAGAAATGTAACCGTTAGATTACAAAATAAGAAAGAAATTGCAGTATTTTACACCTCACAAGGAATAACACTCAATTTTATTATGGTTACTTTTTTTTTAATAAGACATCCCTGATGACCTATGCAGCCTTCAAATGCGACCTCAGGAGGACGCAGCCTCCGAAATGAGAGTTAGCTAACGTCTGCCCTGACGTTTGTCCCTGAACTTCCTATATGCCCCAACATGACCATGGAAGTCACCCTGCCTGTCCTGTTATGGCCACGGAGGCCATTACTGAACTCCCTGTTTGTTTCGTCTCGGCCAGAGAGGACGTCCTAAGTTCTTCAGTTTCATCACCTCCCCTGAAGTGGTCTTCAACCCCACGTGCTCCGCTGTGGTGGTCCTCAGCTACATCGTGGTGGTCACCAGCTTCGCCTGCTCTGCCTTTGTGGTCCTCGGCTACCCCTTGGTGGTCCTCAGCCTCCTACCCTGCCTGCTCCTCCCTGGCACCCCAGTCTGTCCCGGTTTACAGTCATGTTTCCGCCACACAGGCCTGGTTCTCCGTCCCTCCCTCTAGTCCGTCTCTGCTCCACTACCTTCCTAGACTTGTTGTGGAGCGTCTGGAATCCGCTCCTAAGGGAGGGGGCTCTATCATAAACTCATCCTGTGTTTCACTGGAAGGATTTTTATGGTGAAGTGTTTTCTGTCCCCTTGTTTCTGTGTTCACTCCTGTGTTCAATTCCTGTTTGTCTTCTGCCTTGTTTGTCTCCATAGTGACCTTGATTAGTGCTGTGATTGTTTCCAGGTGTGTCATGTTTGCCGATCACCCCCTGTATATACTTTATATAGTTTATTGTTTCTCATGTTCTTTGAGTAGTGTTGTCCTTGGTTAAATTGAGTTTGTTTGCTGTAGCTTCCTGTTCTCTCATGTCTGAATTTACCTTGTTCATTGTCTGTATTTATTTCTGTTGTCTTGGTTCAATAAATGTCCACTGCACTTGGATCCAACGCCTCCTTTGTCTTTAGCAGCCACATTACTATATTGCAGTATAAAGGATTTTTCATGTCATTTTTCAATCAATGTGCAATTTGTGTGGTAATTTTATTTTGATTTATATATATTATTATTTCTTATAAATATTAAGATTATATATTGTATTTTATAAACAAATCATTTTTATGCAATATGCAGTGTTTACAAGCTTGCTTTTAAGCAATGGCAGAACATTACAGTAAAAGCACTCTTATCATAATGATTTGTTGTGCTTGCAGGGCAAAGACCCCAATTACGGCAACTTCCTGACAGTTGGGAGGCCGTCTATATCACGGATGCTGTCCTTACCTAATGATAGTTACATGCTGTATCCTGTTAAGCCTGTATATGGATCCATGCATGAGAGATTCTCCAGAGAGGACTCTACACTACCAGGTGATAAAACTAAGCAAGACCTTGCTGTTCTTGGCACACATATAGAGAGAAAAAATGACTAAAGCTGTTTGTGTGTTTTCAGGCTCCTCTCTCTCACTCGGCACCCAGCCCTGTGAAGATAATGCCATAATGCAGGTTCCAGGAACTGCATCTCAGACAAGCCTGGCCTCCATTCCTGCTCCCCACCCTCTAAATCAAAGAGCGAGATCTAGCAATGCCTTCAGGGCTCTGCAGAGACAGGTACTGCAGCAACTCTCATCCTGATGTCTGTCTGTTTATGTTAGGGCTGACAATAGATTAAATCAGTTAGACAATTAGATAAAATATTTTTTTTCCTTTTCACAAATGAAATGCAAAATTTGAGATGTCATGTGAACATTTCTGCAAAATCCCAGATGTTCTTGCTTCCATTGGATCATTCTCAAATTATGCTGGAGAATATGATCGTCAGATTTTACATAAACTGTGCTGCTGTTGTTAAAGCAAAAGAGACAAACCAAATACTAAAACATTCAGACATTCATTTTAATTATGTTAATTCTTATTGTAACTATATATATATATATATATATATATATATATATATAAAATCTACTCTCTAAATAAATACAGTGGTGCTCAGAATTATTGGCACCCTTGGTAAATATGATCAAAGATGACTTTAAAAATAAATCTGCATTGTTTATCCTTTTGATCTTTAATTCATAAAATTAGCAAAAATCTAACCTTTCATTGAAGGACAAGAATTGAAATTGGGGGGAAAATCACATTATGAAATAAATGTTTTTTTCCAAAACACGTTGGCCACAATTATTGGCACCCTTTTATTCAACACTTTTTGCAACCTCCTTTTGCCAAGATAACAGCTCTGAGTCTTCACCTATAATGCCTGATGAGTTTGGAGAACACCTGACAAGAGATCAGAGACCATTCCTTCATGCAGAATCTCTCCAGATCCTTCAGATTCCCAGATCCATGTTGGTGCTTCTTCTCTTCAGTTCACTCCACTCATTTTCTTTAGGGTTCAGGTCAGGGGACTGGGACGGCCACGGCAGAAGCTTCATTTTGTGCTCAGTGACACATTTTTGTTTTGGTTTTGATGTTTGTTTTGGATCATTGTCTTGATGGAAGATCCAACCACGGCCCATTATTGGATTTCTAGCAGAAGTGGTCAGGTTTTGATTTTTTATCTGTTGGTATTTGATAGAATCCATGATACCATGTATCTGAACAAGATGTCCAGGACCTCCAGCAGAAAAATAGGCCCACAACATTAAAGATCCAGCAGTATATTTAACCGTGGACATGGGGTACTTTTTATCCATGTGTGCACCAAACCCATCTGGTGGGTTTGCTGCCAAAAAGCTCTTTGGCCATGGCCGTCCCAGTCCCCTGACCTGAACCCTAAAGAAAATGAGTGGAGTGAACTGAAGAGAAGAAGCACCAACATGGATCTGGGAATCTGAAGGATCTGGAGAGATTCTGCATGAAGGAATGGTCTCTGATCTCTTGTCAGGTGTTCTCCAAACTCATCAGGCATTATAGGTGAAGACTCAGAGCTGTTATCTTGGCAAAAGGAGGTTGCAAAAAGTGTTGAATAAAAGGGTGCCAATAATTGTGGCCAACGTGTTTTGGAGAAAAACATTTATTTCATAATGTGATTTTTCCCCCCAATTTCAATTCTTGTCCTTCAATGAAAGGTTAGATTTTTGCTAATTTTATGAATTAAAGATCAAAAGGATAAACAATGCAGATTTATTTTTAAAGTCATCTTTGATCATATTTACCAAGGGTGCCAATAATTCTGAGCACCACTGTAAAAAAGGATATTAAATATATATAATTTAATTTAATTAAATATAAATGTTTTATGTGAACTCACATAGTATGATATAGAATAATGTGAAGCTAATATTCAAGGAGGAAAAAAACACCAAAGTTTTATTCAGAGGCCCAAACTGAGAAAAAATACAGAATTTGGTACAGATGCTGTTATTTATATGACCAAAAAGTAAGATAAAATTCTAATAGTTTGTAATATAAATCAATGATATGTGATGTAAATTGATGAACACATAAATAATTCATAATTTAATATATAATATATAACATTATATATTACATTAATTATATATTATATTAAAATATATAATTTTATATGTAATAAATTTAAAATATACAATTTAATCTATATTAGATTTAATTTTAAAAATATGTTTAATATCATTTTGTGTTAAATTAGATAAAATATTAAATATATTTTAAATATATATTTTCTAATATATATGAAAATTACTACAGAATTCTGCAATAAAGTATTCAATCTGGTAGTGTAATGAATCATTTTTTAAAGTGTGTTCTTACATCTGTTCTTACATACAGCAAGCAATAAAGAGCGACTCCATTGATTCCACAAACGCTGACTCCAGAGACACCTTACATATCCCAAGCAAGCCCTCCTCCAGTGATAATCTTCTTCTCAAAGTACCCATCATGCCCCTCACCAGTGGATCTGCCCCCTGTTCCCCCCAGGCCTCACCTCCCCCTCCCCTCCGCAGCCGGACAGCGAGCGTACAAACAAACAGACACGTGTACAGCCAGCGCAGCATCCCCTGCCGACAGACCGCGTACCATACGCAATCCATAAAATCTCTGGAAATAATGCACGCAAATGCACAGACCAAACTACGGGATTCGGACGGTCCTGACGAGGCGGTCCGACTCAACCCGAACATCACCCAAAGAAGAGCCTCTCGCTGTGGGGGACACAGCCACAGTTTGTCCCCTTGCGACCCATCTTTCTGTTCTGACAGCCAGTCTCAGGACTCATTGCACAGTGGGGCGGCCCGTCAACCGGATACCAGTGCTCATAGTCTACGGAAGTACAACAGTATGGAAAATAACGGCTTCCTGTCTCAGCTTCACATCCCTCGCCGTCACTCAACGCACGGAGAGGAGTTACTTCTTCAGCAGCAGACAATTTCACCATCACCTGGACCTTCTCCAACACCCAAGAAGGAGAAAATGAGCCCGCCGTGCATCTCCATCGACCCTCCCACCGATGCGGATTTTCCGTGTCCAGGGGTCAGTCAGGAGCGCAGCACAGTCCTAAGGCGGCGGACCCCATCGTTTGACTCCGCACTACCACGGGAGTCCTTAGATCTTCCTGACGTGCAGGACGAACCTATTTTGCCGAGTCATTTGCCCCTCCCACAGTTCTCTTTTGACCAATCGGATGTAAGTTCCCTGAGTAGCCTGTCGGAACTGCTTTCAGATAGTGACCAGTCGACGCACTCCTTCCCTCCTGAGGCCCGGTCGGGGCTTGTGGGAGAAGCAGGTCAGAGTCCACTCAGGAAGAAGGTATTGGTCAGAATGGTCAGCACTAGGGATCCAGCAAATGAGGATTCGGTTGCCTAGGCAAACGAGCAGGAAGACAATTACGCATTCCGCCTCTTTATAAAGCATTTTAATTACAGGAAGAGGCGGTGTCGGCAAAAGTATGCAAATGTGTTTCTGATGGAACTGATCTTTTTTTGCCTGATCATATTGATTAGGGAACTTTTGCTAGTGTTCATCATCACACACACATTGATATTGTGACATTTTATGTGAATTCATATGAAAATCCATCACAGAACCATGTTGCATCGTGGCATATAATTACTGCACATGACGGTCCGATTTTAACCCTCATATTTTGTTTGGGGTCTGACAGGTTGATCATTTAATTGCTCAAAAAGTGTCATTTAAATTAACCCTGTAAAGTCTGACATATGAAATAATAGTAAAAAAAAAAAAAAAAAAAAAAAAAGATTTTGAAATGGATCACTTTATTGAACCTTTAGACAAAATATTTTTAAAAATCTGCAAAAAAAAAGTTTGATAATGTATTTTGTTGAGTATCATATTTTATACATCAGGCTTTTATGGCTCATATTGCATGATATAGAAAAATGGAGGGGAAAAAACACCTTAATTTTATTCAGAGGCAGTGAAAATATGCAATTTGGTGCAGTTGCAGATATTTATAAGGCTAAAAAGTAAATTGAAATTATGATAGCTTGTAATTTAAGTCAATAAGATTATAGCAGACTATTCACACAAATATCAGTTGTCACTCTGTGTCTCCCAATAATATCTTCGTAAGATGTTTATGATCAAAGCACTGGACTTTTTATTGTGGAAGCAAAACATATAATGCAGTGCAATACAACACTCTGAAGAATGCTGGGTTGGAAATGGACAAACTCAGCAACTGGGTTGTTTTAACCCAGCGGTTGGGTTAAATGTTTGCCCATCCTGCTGAGTAGTTTTATTTAACTCAAGTATTGTGTAAAAATTACTGTATTGCATGCTTAAAATGAACCCAAAATATGTTGGAAATGAACATTTATTAATAAGTTTATTGAATAATTAAACAACAAACTTGATTGCTTGTTAATAAATGTTCATCTTTTGATTTTTATTGTTGCCTCTAGTAATGATTTTTAATTTCCAACCTATTTTGGGTTGATTTTAAGCCAGCCAGTCAATAGTCATTTTTAAACAATAGTTAGGTTAAATAAAACTGCTCAGCACATTGGGCAAACATTTAACCTAACCAATTGCTGGGTTTGTCCATTTTCAAGCCAACTTGGGTTGTTTTTAACACAGCATTTTGTAGAGTGAATGATGATTGAGAGATGAACAAACATTCATCAAAAGCCTGATGTTTGATACTCACATTTTAAAATGATTTTTCAAAAAAATTATGTATTGATAATTAGTAGACCTAAGTTGCTTCAGTCCAGTAAGTGATCATCTTGAAATATTACTAACAATAAAAAACAATAAAAAAAGACACAAGAAGGGGGACATGTTTGAGGCCCCGTTTACACTAGTTTTGCTACGGTTACACCTGTCATTTACTCTACGCCGGACTTTCGAAACTTTCGAGACTTTTGAAAACGCTGCAGAGCCTGTTTAAGTTGGAAAACAAAGGGGTTGCGTTTTAGTATAAACGGACCATGGGCGTGGCTGCTCACTCTGCGTATCCTTGACGACTGTGTAACATGGAGACTGAATTGCAATCTTTGCTGGCTTTGCTGTCATTTTTAGCAGCCATTTTGCAGTTAAACTCCATATTTTTTAATACTGCAGCTACCTACATGCACAAGAGGCAACTGTTTACACTTGTCCGTGCATGCCCAGTGTGCATGAACAGTCATGTGACATGCATTTTCGGCCGTGTAGTGTAGATTGAGATTGAAACACTGTGGAAATGCCAGTGTAGACGAGGATCGTTTTCATTTTAAAACGCTGTTTTAAAACAAAAATGCATTAGTGTAAATGGGGCCTAAAATGATACTCAACTTGATCAAAAAGTATAAACTATCAATCGGGTGACAGAATGCATGTAGTAGATTGTGTACAACAGGTTTTCCAACAAAGTTTTAATCATGTTGATAATTTAGAGGCCTTAGAAATTTGCGTATATAAATTATGGTACAGTAGGCTTTATAGGGTTAAAGTTAATTTCATGAGTTTCCTATTATTATGAGAACTAATTATAAAAGTTGATTTTATAATTAGCATACTGTGGATATCCTTCATGAAACTTATACATTACTTATGTACCTTATGTTTGGAGTCCCAGAGACCCCAGGTATAAAGCATGAATAAATGCAAATAATTTCCTTATGATGTTTTAATGTGTTTTATCAGATTGACCCCAAACAGAAACAACAATACTGTACTTTTGAGTAAAACAGAGTAAAAGAATTTGATGGGAAATAATGAGTTCATTTTTAAATCATTATTAGTAAGCCAATGTCAACAGAACATGAGGGTTAAATGTCAACGCTATACAGTATGTCTCATCTTCAAACAAACTCTTATGTCATATGATTAATTAACTTAACAGTCATACCCTAACTGTAACACCCTATTGTCTTATACAGAGTATACGACACATAGAAGTATTTTAGCTGAAACATATGCATGTTTCATAATGCAGATTGTGTAGCCGAATGAATGAAATGATTATTGTATATATGTGTGGCATGTGATATTTTTGTAAAGGGTCCGAGTTTTACATGTCGTTGGCCTTCAGGAAGAAACGGTGTTAAAGGAATGTTCCGTGTTCAAGTTCTACATCTGTGCTGCAGATTAACACAGAAAATAATTTTGATTCATTCCTCTGTTTGTAAAACATAGTGTGTGTACAGTGATGCAGTGAAGTCTATGGGCAAAGCATTGCAGCAGGTTTAAATTGACACTATAGTCGGATAAATTTAAAAAACTACAGTTGCAAGACTTCAACATTATATGATAACATCGCCTACCAACTAGCCCGGTCTATGAAAAGTTATACATTTACTTTAAAACAATTTTCACTCAGAAATTGCTAGTAAATTGCACAAATAATTACAAACACATTGAATTAACTGTGAAATTTTGAAGTAGAAAAATTACAAATTTCTTGTAAAACGTACTCTAGTATAGTCTTTGCAGTGTTATTTTATTTTTTATTATGATTTTATTAATATTTTAAATTATTGTAGCTTTTTATATTTTTAGTTTTTATGTTTAAGTTTTAGTAATGAGCATTTAATGAGTCATTTTATTTGTTTTCTTTTAAAATGTTGCTATTTAGGTTTAATTTATTCTTATTTCAGTTTTAGTTTTTATTTATTTCCAGTTAATAATTGTATTTCTTCAACTTATTTCAGTTTATTGCCAAGGCAACATTTCTAATTTTTCAGTTTAATTTTGTTTTTTGTTTTTGTTTTGTTTGTTTTTTCAGCTTTTTTTTCCAATTAACAGAAATGTTTAATAGTTTAAGTTTTAGTTAACGATAACAGCCCTGAATCTTTGTTTTACTTACAACTTCGAAAAAGTTTATGGAGGACTGAGTGTCACTTAAAAGTAAAATCAATCAATCAATTATTAATGTATTAATTCAAAATAAAAATGGACATTTTTCAAAATCACAAATAAATATATGTATCATTAAGTTCATGTTTAAAAATGTAGTCAATAACACAAGCAAAGATGCCAGAAAAGGATTTTTACACTGTAAACTTAAAAACTTCAGTTTCTGCCTTAAATTTTTGAGTAGGCTGTAAATTGACTGTACAAGTCATTTCAACTCAAATGAAACTGACTTAAAAAATTGAGTTGAATCTCGTATAACTCATAAAATCTAGTATAACTTCTTTTAAACCTTCTGGAATATTTTCCCCTTAGACTTTTGTTGTATAGCATTACTGTAACACATTTTGTTGGTTTTATTAAATTGAGAAGTCAAAATTATTTTCAGTAGAGATCATTAAATTATAAAACCATGGAAGTGTTCTTTCTTTTGAACTGTATAGTGCATTAACATGTAAACATTTCATCAAATTTATTTATTTTTTTCCCCCGTATGCACAAGCACAGAAGATTCCAAAGAAAAGAGCTATAGCATGAATTCTCACTCTCTTATTTTGGATTGATAACATTTGTGTTTTAGCTCATCAAGTGATGAAGTCAATAACCCATGAATATTTACATTTGCGCAGAGATGTTTAGAAGTCCCGACACTTATTGAATAGTATTAACATGTCAACACTGCAGTATTTGCAACAACATAAAGGTTGTTCAGTACCTGTAACTTTTCCTCACATAAAGGCAGATGTGTATCACAAATTGTGAATCCTTTCCACTGCATGAACAGCTTTTCAAGGATAGGCTTTTCACACTTGCTTAACTCTGGGTAAACAGCTTTTAAACCCCAGGTTAAGGCCACTTCATACAACCTTCAAACCTTGTCATCAAGGAATTGTGTAAAAAATAAAAAGAATTATAAGCAGAACAACTGTTTTCAGCTGTAATAATGATAAGAACTGTTTCTTGAAACTGTTTCTCCAAATTAGAATGATTTCTTAAGGATCATGTGACACTGAAGACTGTTGCTGAAAATACAGCTTTGCATCACTGGAATAAATTACATTTTAAAATATATTACAATAGTAAACATTACTTTAAAATGTAATAATATTTCACAATATTACTGTTTTTATTTTTTAACAAATAAGTAGTGAGTATAAGAGACTTCTTTCAAAAACAAAAACAAAAAAATTTTAATGACTTTTGAGTACACTTGAGTAGTGTACATGGCCACAATTCCTTAGATAAAGAAGCAGTTATTAAAACAGGTCAAATATGTTAACCCGGGGTTAAACATTAGTGTGAAAAGTCCTCTAAAAATAGCAAACATAAATGTTTGACTGTAGTTTACTCATTCTCAAAATCACATGAATACGTATTAATCTTTAACAATGCATTTTATGATTAACTAGAGTGTGATGGAGGAATTCGGGAAAACCAAGGGCTGCTAAATATAAATGAGTATCTCTGGACTGAGTGTGACAGTGTGAGATCCCGAATGCTGTTTGACTGGTTCGTGATTTTGGGTGCTGTTCAACAGATGAGAGCATCCAATGAGTATCACTAAGAAACATTTTGCTGATAAACTATGGACATTAAACGTTTAGAGACTGTTAACTATACTTGAAAAGATCTTTATTTTGCTTGCAGTGCTTTGTTTCCTGTAGACTGTAATTCATTGTCACTATGTGTGAACATTTAAGAAGCAGAAGAGCGTGTAAACAGAGCAGAATGCACATAACTAATACTTTCCATAATAGGGTACAAAACAGAGCTTCAGATAAATTTATAATAATAATATGTGTCAGTGAAAGGCGGTGTATAACCTTCATAATGCTGCATTATGAAGCATTAGGAGGTGCATAATATTGTTTATCCACCTCAGGAGAGCAAACTACATATAATAGGAGCTCTATTACAATGACAAAACATTATAGAATGGGTTAACAGCCAGTGTTGGTGTAAAACATTACAAGTAACGTGTATTCAGCATTACAAGTAATCAGATTACTTTTAAGTAACTAGTAAAGTAACACAATACTTTTAAATTTATTTTAAAATTCACTAATGGTGTTTTTTTTTTTTTTTTTTTTAACAAAACAAAACAAAACAAAAAAAAACAAGCAAGCCCAGCCCAGGTAAGAAAAAAATTATGCAAAAGTAACAATGCATTACTTTCCAAAAAAAGTAATGTTATGCAATTAGTTACTTTTTTAGGGAGTAATGCAGTATAACGCGTTACTTTTTAAACGAACTTTCCCAACACAGGTAACAGCATTGCAGTTTTTGCCTAAACTAATCTTTAACATGGGTTTAGCTGGTTTCGGTACAAATGTTGGTTTGTAGCTATATACACAGTAAACCTATATGTCCCTTAAATTAACCAAAAAAAAAAATTTTTTTTTTTCTTCATAAAATTCTAATAACAGGGTTGAATATTATGTAATAACAGCTACTTGAATTTTATGTTAGTTAATAGTATCTTAAATATAAAATAGCTCTCTGTCTGAAGAACTTGACAGAGAATTTTTTTTTTTATTAATTCAAAATAAAAATGGACATTTTTCAAAATCACAAATAAATAGATCTGTTAAGTTCATGTTTAAAAATGTAGTCAATAACACAAGCAAAGATACCAGAAAAGGATTTTTACACTGTAAACTTAAAAACTTCAGTTTCTGCCTTAAATCTTTGAGTAGGCTGTAAATTGACTGTACAAGTCATTTCAATTTAGAAAAAAAGTAACGGGATGCCAGTTTGTACCCTATTTGTGGAGAATTCCATCCCCCCCAAACTTCACTTGCAAGCTTTGTGTTAACATTTATTCATAGCTGGTTTTTGAAACACACATTCGTTTACTGTACCATATAATATATTTGAAATGAACCAAAAAGCACCAGATAACTTCTGTGTGTTGACCTGGTAATAATAGCATGTGTATCAACCTCTGACTGTATCTTTCCCTTATTTCTGTTTGTTTTTCTTATGGCATAATAAAGCACACTACTATAAGGGACACACTGTACTATAAATCTGGGTGGCAAATTCATGAATACACACGTTTTATAAATTCAAGTTTCTTGTTTTGGCTTTTATGGCATTTAGCTTTCTGGAAAAGTCTGCTTATTAAACTGGATTAATGGAAATGATTTAATAGGACACAGTCTTTTGAAGCTTAAACCTAAAACACAGTTTAGTGTAGTTTTGACTGTGATCCAAAGTGAATTTGAGCACAATTACTGAGACACAGAAAAGGCTTCAAACAATTGTTTAATTATAAAGGATTATTTTTTGTATTAGTTATTTTACTGTTATTTATATAGTATTATATTATTTATTCATATTTTCAATAAGCTTTTATTTTATTCTTTTTTATAGTTTAGTTTTTTTGGCTTTAATTTATTTTTTTCAGTTTTAGTAATTTTAGTACTTTGTCTTAAAGGTGCCCTAGATTCAAAAATTGAATTTACCTCGGCATAGTTAAATAACAAGAGTTCAGTACATGGAAAAGACATACAGTGAGTCTCAAACTCCATTGTTTCCTCCTTCTTATATAAATCTCATTTGTTTAAAAGACCTCTGAAGAACAGGCGAATCTCAACATAACACCGACTGTTACGTAACAGTCGGGGTGTACGCCCCCAATATTTGCATATGCCAGCCCACGTTCCCAACATTATGAAAGGTATTAGACAAGGCAGCCAGTAAGGTCTGGATCTGCACAGGTGAATCATCAGACTAGGTAAGCAAGCAAGAACAATAGCGAAAAATGGCAGATGGAGCGATAATCCATGATAACATGATATTTTTAGTGATATTTGTAAATTGTCTTTCTAAATGTTTCGTTAGCATGTTGCTAATGTACTGTTAAATGTGGTTAAAGTTACCATCGTTTCTTACTGTATTCACGGAGACAAGAGCCGTTGTTATTTTAATTTTTAAACACTTGCAGTCTGTATAATTCATAAACACAACTTCATTCTTTATAAATCTCTCCAACAGTGTAGCATTAGCCGTTAGCCACAGAGCATAGCCTCAAACTCATTCAGAGTCAATGTAAGCATCAAAATAAACACTGTACTTACGTGATTAGACATGCTGCATGACGAACACTTTGTAAAGAACAATTTTGAAGGTTATATTAGCTATATAAGCGCGAGTTCTTGGGGCATGGAGCACGAGATTTAAAGGGCCACACACCCTGAATCGGCTAATTTCTAATGAATTAAAATCGGCTCATTAAAAAAATGAATTAAAAGAAATCTATGGGGTATTTTGAGCTGAAACTTCATAGACACATTCAGGGGACACCTTAGACTTATATTACATCTTTTAAAAAAAAGTTCTAGGGCACCTTTAATCATATTGCCAAGATGTTTTTTTTTTTATTTATTTTTTTTAAGGTTTTTCATGTAATATTTTATTTTATTTCAGCATCAGCTGGATTTGCACAAAAGTTTACTCTGAAAGATGATGGGTCAATGCTAACATCTATACTACAGTTCCCAGATGAGCAGCTGTACAACAATTTATAGATGATCATGACGGAATATACTAATCTATAAGTTGATTTAAGCTTATACTCCACAACTACATAAATTCATCAGCTAACCATTCAGAGACGTCCTGTTGCATTCTAAAAGGTATAACTTCTTCCTGAGTCTCTCCATCTGTGTCTGACTCAGGTTCGAACATAAGGCTGAACACCGTTACTGACAATTTCTGACATTTTGCCTGTGTGAGATCCTGTAAAGGATAGGGGCAAATTGGACATGCTTTAATAAATGGGGGGGGGGTATTTTAAGCTGAAACTTCACAGACACATTCAGAGACTTATATTACATCTTGTAAAAAGGGGCATAATAGGTTCCCTTTAACAATTACAACACTGGCCATGAAAAGTTGATGACCTTTTTCCACCTCTCAGAATTAAGTGATTGTTCATGAAAATTCTCTTATTATTTACTCACCATCATGTCATTCCAAAATGTATGCTGTTATTTATTCCTATGGAACAAAATTTTGTCATTTTTTAAATGTATTTCGGGTTTGTAACATCAGGAGGAACATGAATCACAGCACACAATCATGGCATCCAGCAGTCTGGTTCACTGTACTGGCTCATCTTTATTCAGGACCTCATGGTACTGTATATGCCACCTTAAAGACTTTGATAACCACTGTAACTTCTTCCATTAACAAAATATAACAGTTACCTCTCTGCTTCAGGGGGAATTTGTGGCATTTTATCATATCATGCAATTAGACGGAATTAGAGCAAACACACACACACACACACACACACACACACACACACACACACACACACACACACACACACACACACACACTCACTCACACACACATACACACATATGCACAAGTATGCTTGTTAAAGTAAACAGTCTGTTCCAGTAATCTCAGTTATCTCATCTGGAATGTCTCCGACTGCTCCTAAAGTCCATCATCAAACACACACACACACTGAGAGAGACAGAGACACACACTCATTTGCTCATCCTCTGACCATTTCTCATTATTTCTCTCTCTCTCTCTCTCTCTCTCTTGATAGTGACATAAGTACTTTTAAAAACAAAATTTGCTAATTCTTTCTTAACAAAAACATATTTTGACACAAATGACGTGGACAGCACTGGTTTAACAGCAGTAAACATTGATGTGATGTATCGTTTGGTACAGTTGTCAATCAGCTAAGCCAAGATGCTATTTAATAATCAGAAACACAAAAAAATAATAAAGTATAATGTATTTTCTTTATCATACTTAAAGGTGCACTAGGTATCTTTTGCAACTGGAAAAAAGTTTTAACTCTTACCTTTTATTCTTTTTCATTATAATAATTTATATTATTTAAATATTATAATAAATAATCATTTTATAATCGGTCACAAATTATTTTTTACCATGGCAAAAGTGACCAAAAGCATTACCTAGTGCACCTTTAATTATTTTTCATTTCTTTAGATAAAGAGTAATGATAATAAAATGCTTTACTAAATAAATAGCACATTGTGGTTTTGACAATAATTCATTGCTGACTGTAAATGTAAAATGTTTGGGTAGGCAATGACAATCAATGTCCCAAAACATCCACTTCTGCTCAGGTTAACGAGAGACTACATTATCATTTAATTCTGTATTATAGTGCGGACTACAGAGGTGAGCATCTTCCCCTCGCCACCTTGTTACTAAAATGCGATACGATACAATACATTTAGCTAACATTGACGGCAGTCTATACTCAGTCCTTTAGCGCTGCTATATTCCTTGTCTTCTGATTGGTTGTGGACTAAAACGCAGGCGGGATATTGTATCCAGGGGGGCGGGTCTCCACGGTCTCGATGAGCGGTGGACTCTGGTAAGCGTTGACAGGGATGGTAGTCTGACCGATAACATCATTGGAGGGGTACGGCTGCTTGGGTGCCTGGCCGTCCATGGGCTCGGTGGAGAACAGTGTCATGTCCGTACCCAGCAGGAACCTCTGAACAGCACACACCGTAAGGCCCGCCTAGTCAGGATAAGCAGGATTAAGCATATTAGTCATGTTAGTGAGAAAGAAAACCAAGTTTTTGAGGTGTCAAGCATAGTAGCAAGAGTTAGTTGGAATGCTTGAGTTAATCAAGTTTGAGTATAAACACAAAAGAACAATGTTTTTGACTAGATCTAGAAGTAGAAGTGCATTCTTAAAGGTGCAATGTGTAAAATTTGGAAAGATCTATTGACAGAAATGCAATATAATATACATAACTATGTTTTCTGTGGTGCATAAAGACCTTACATAATGAACCGTTATGTTTTTATTAGCTTAGAATGAGCCATTTCTGTCTCATACCCCCTCCATGTCAAGTCGCCATTATGCGTCGGTGTTGTGCCGAATTTCGACCCCCTGCCAGATTATTACCCCCCTAGTATTGGTAGGTTTAGGAGTAGGTGTGGGGGAGGGGTTAGGATTAGGGGTGGGGTTAAGATTAGGCAATCAATTAGCGACTTCAACAAGGGGGGGTAATAATTTGGCAGGGGGTTGAAATTCGGCACAACACCGGCATGTTTCTACAGCAGCCCTAAATGGACAAACACTTAAGAGAGCGCATTTAGTCACTATGTTGTTGTTCTTCTAAATTGTTCATGCTTTTAGAGGCAGCTTGCATCGCCACTACGTTGAATACGCACAAAGTTGTAGTAGAAGCAGAGACCGTTCTTTGTTAGAAGTAAGAAGAACCCTCATTGCTTCACACAGGCTACTCTCTTTTGTCTCAGACGACAACATCTTTGTCTTGTGTCGGCCAGACGGCCACTGTAGCTTCTCCAAAAGGGAGGGGTGCGAGGGGTGTGCTCCCCTAGATGCCGCTAAAATGTACAAATTGCACCTTTAAGGCACGTTCACACAAAGAATAAGTATAAAGATATCTATAACAATAACTACATTAGTGTCCACACCAGCGGACAATATCGTTCTGTTTATTATAAGCGCACGCTGCAGTTTTGTCTACTGCCGCCTTAAATGCTCGAGCTCTTTTAAGCAGGATGGATTCTGATTGGCTGTCAGGGTGTTTTTTCGTTCAGCTGAAAAAAAAAGTTTTTAAAGTGATTCCAACAAAATTGTTCCTCTGTGTCGCTATCGTTATAGACTCTGCTATTCTTTTATATTTAGAATGATTTTTATATTTATAAAACTAGGCATCATAATAATCAGAACAATAACATCAGTTCAATCATATGAAATCAAATTTTAGTACTTGTTTCATTATTATAAATATTTATGACACATTATTCTTGTTTTTTAAGCTTTGTAGATTTATAATGTTTGTTATAAATCTAAGTTATTATAGAGTGGACGCTTTGTATTAACCATATTGATAGCACTTTGTACTACTGTCAGACAAGCATAATTTTGAGTGCACGTGAGAGTATAACATGAAATCTACACTATTGAGAGAGTGTTAGTCTGTTTGGATAAAAGCCTCTGTTTATCCTCCATAAAGGCAGTGTTCTTAAACTTGTGCACTGCTAGCAGACATAGATACGCCTGAAACACAAACACCAACATTGGCACTCAAATATGAACGTAATTGTGACTGTATGTATCTGAGAGGGTGGGACGTCTTACCCAGGTAAGGATGGAGAAGAAAGAGAAGGCAATAGCTGCTCGTGCCGCGTCTGACGCCTGCTCCAGCGGCAGCTCCTTAGGGGACGTATGGCTCCACTGATTGGCCAAAAAGCAGAATCCTACAAACCAAAGGAACGTCCAAAATCCTAAAGAGAAGAGATGGGAAAATGTGTGTGGGAGAAATAACAAATATTGTCTTAAAAAAAATTATTGATTTATTTATTTTTTCCCTGGGGGAACGCAAAACATTTTGAGAGCAAACACAAAAAAATGATTTCACATAAAAAATGAAAAAGCATATTTTAAATTTACTTTGAGTGGTCATCAGTGTACGGAGCCCCTAAAGGGACATGGTGATACAAAAATATGAGAAGGGAGGAAAAAATTATTTCAAAGCTTTTGAGTTGTCTCGCAAAAGTTTTGCATTTTCCTAGAAAATTTGCATCAGCAAACGCAGTTTCTCGGGGGAACGCAAACATTTTGAGAGTGAACACAAAGTTCCCTTTCGAATGGGAACTTGTGTTACTTCCCCATAGCGCCCTCTAGGAGATGCAGCATCTCATTCTCCTTCTCAGGGAACCATGGTTACATGCATTAACTGAGACGTTCCCTTTCAAATGGGAACTCGCACTGCATCCCCTAGAGGGCGCTATGGGGATGCAGCGTCTCGTTCTCGTCTCGTCTCAGGGGAACGCAAACATTTTGAGAGTGAACACAAAGTTCCCTTTCGAATGGGAACTTGTGTTGCTTCCCCATAGCGCCCTCTAGGAGATGCAGCATCTCATTCTCCTTCTCAGGGAA
This sequence comes from Megalobrama amblycephala, assembly GCF_018812025.1. NCBI lineage: Eukaryota > Metazoa > Chordata > Actinopteri > Cypriniformes > Xenocyprididae > Megalobrama > Megalobrama amblycephala. The sequence continues at coordinate 45,923,015 of NC_063050.1, forward strand.
CCATGGTTACATGCATTAACTGAGACGTTCCCTTTCGAATGGGAACTCGCACTGCATCCCCTAGAGGGCGCTATGGGGATGCAGCGTCTCGTTCTCGTCTCGTCTCGGGGGAATGCAAACATTTTGAGAGTAAACGTGAAGTTTCTTGGGGAAAAAAACATTTTGAGAGCGAATGCAAAGAGAGCAAATTCAAAGTTTCTCGGGGGAACACAAACATTTTGAGAGCGAACGCAAAGTTTCAAAGATTCCTGGGGGAAATGCAAATATTTTGAGAGCGAACGCAAAGTTTCTGAGGGGAATGCAAAACATTTGCGAGAGAACGCAAAAGCACTAACATATAATTTCTCCTCCCATCTCAAATGGGTGCCTGTATCAGTGCCTGTAAATGTACAAGTAAATAAAAATCACTCAGTAGATACTACTGTAACTGCAACAGAATAAACTAATTATCTTCAGACATAAAATCAAAGTGATTCATGACTTAGTATTTGGTAACACTTTATTTTAAGGTTCAGTTCTCACTTTTAACTATTTGCTTATTAGCTTGCATATTACTAGTATATTGGCTATTTATTAGTACGTATAAAGCACATATTAATGCCTTATTCTGAATGACCTTATTCTACATCCCTTAATCCTACCCAATACCTAAACTTGAACACTACAGAAACTACCTTACTAACTATTAATAAGCAGTAAATTAGGAGTTTATTGAGGCAAAAGTTGTAGTTAATAGTGAATATGTGTTCGCCATACTTAAGTTTAACCGAATATTTTTACCTGAAAAAACCATCTCCAACAGCACTGCTCTCTTTCTGTCTTTGACACTGCTGATCTGGGGGAAGTACACGTCCAGGGCCAGAAAGAAGACGCTGGCTAAGAAAGCCACAATTCCTATAGTGATGCCATAGTTACAGGCGTCTGCGTTCTTATTAAAGACACAGTGCAGTCGCTCGCTGCCCATATTCACATAGCCCTCATTTATTATAGAAGCAAAGACCACCATGGAGAAGATCTGGAGAGAGACAGTGAAAGAAAAGACATGAGTCACAGAAATAGGTCCATAAACTTCATCCCTGATGTTAAATTAATAAAACCTCTTCAATTATTTGCATTCTCAGAAGGCATCAAAGCTTTTCTTCTCTTATATTATACATGCTAAATGGAAGTGACACATCATTCTCTTTACCGATGCCGTGCAGCGTTTTCCCCAGAAAGAATTTCATTTACACCTCAGGGAGAAAATGTGGCTAATTCACACTAATGCAACAGATCACACACTCAAACACACCAAAAAGTGTGTGTGTGTGTGTGTGTTGGAGTAACAGTAAGAGAAAATCAGTAACAATGCTCAGGAATCATGGTGCCATGTGCTATTTTTGGCAATGAAACTCCATATACTGACGCATACATCACATCACACAGTCGTCATAGAAACAGTTGCAGCTGCTTTGATTATTGGCTGGCTGGATGAAACATTGTTAAAGGAAGAAGCAACATCCAACTTGCCTCTAAACATGCCTCTAGGAAGCTCTTTTGTTGGTGTAACAGGTTGATTCAATCATTAAATAACATGCCTTGAATTAAATCAGTTTAAAAAAATGTTACAGTGTAGGCCTATGGAGTTTTTTTTTTTTTTTTAATTCAGAACACTGCCTTTGTCTGCCGTTAAGCACAGATCTAGTAATTGGTGTGTATTTAGGAACATATCAGTCATCCATGAAGTTAACATGGTTAGTTCATTTATAGTTATACTGTAAAAGGTCTCTGCCTTTAACAAAAGTTTCTGCCAAAACAATACAGTGTATGTACAGTATATATTCCTGTAATACAGCTTTGATGACTTGGTCTTAGTTCCTACTGTTAGCCTATAAAAAGAAAAATAAGAAAAATCATGTCTCTTAGTGTTTTAATGAGATCTGGCATTAATATTTTGTGATTTTGAGTTTAAAAACAGCATGTACAAAACACCATCAATCAGACCAATGACATGTAAATAAACCAAGTGGAAACAAGACATTTAAAGGTGAATCAATGACTTTACAGTTTGGTAGAGACATCAGCATATGCACAGTCTCTTCCTCTGAACTTTCATATTATTTAATAAGATGTTATGATAGAAATAGAATGAAGATCTTATGAGGTTTATCTGCAATCTTTTTCATGAAATAAGCTATTAGCCTTATTTTTTTATTAATCATATTATTATGAAAGTCGCGTATTTATCAATAAATTTTAAGAATGACCCAAATATTGCAACCAGTGGCACTACAGCCATTTAAAAAACTGCGCGCACGCGATGTGTGCGTCACTACCACAGCAACATCTGACGCGCGTCCACGTATAGAAGATAGCATCCTATAATAACACCCAATCATTAAATTACATGATTAAAAACGCCCTTAAAGTAATACAAATTGTCAAAAAATAAAAAAAATATAACGTGTGGTAGAAAATCAACCCGTTAAAATAATCGTTCGACCATTAAAAGCGGAACATAAACGGCAATGCATAATCTGCCAATCATAATTCATAGAAGACTGCTGTTCTTACCCATGCCAGTACTCTTAGGATTGTCTGTGGTTGTTTGACGAACGCAAGCAGATCAAAGGCCGAACCGGCTCGGCCCGCACCAAACGAGCCCGCTCCATCCATCCTCCCAAAAGTGTAGCGCGCTGACTGCTGCTGCTGCTGCTGTGCGATACTCTGCGGAAGAGGAGAACTGAGCGCGTTCACGGGAGCCTGCCGTGCACACCCATAGTCGAGTGCGCGCCTGTCAGTGTTAAATAATGGTGGGGATTTTGATTCATCTCGGTGACTCGAATCTTTTGAATCAGTTGACCGAAAAGATTCATTAACCTGCGGTTTCCTGTATATCGTTCGGCAGTAACGTTAGATGGCAACACGGTGTACCGTGTTGGATTCAAAAGCATAGCTCTCTAGTCGCTCTTTGATGGCATTTATTTCCACATTTACAACAAGTGTGAATCTTAAACTGTCTTTTTCATTCATCAGCTTGCATACAGTATTCAAGCTGCTACTTCGAGGTTAACACTAACGCCTATAACCATAGTGACAGCGACTAAAGTGCTTATCAAAGATGGCGTCTTCCACAAGTATAATTGACTCGACGTAATTAACGAACAGCGATTTTGAAGAGTTGTTTTGGATCGCACAGGCCACAAAACAAATGAAAGCAGCTCAGGTAAAAGACAGCGACTGTATCTAAAATCGTCAGATGTCATACAGTTCATATGTGACAGCAAAGTTTACAGTAACGTTATACTTCACAATGTTCTTGTAAGGCTGGGAGTGAGTTGGATTCGTTCAAAATACAGTTGTTAGCCTACTCTCATTAATAAAATGGTTATTGAACATACTGTATGTGGCACACAAAACAGCACTAAATGTAATCTGGTGCTGTATTCTGAAATGTAGCTGTTTAATAGTTTACTCAATCGATTCATAAAGCCATTAGAGTCATTCAGGACCGAAAGTCTAATCCTTGTGTGTGCATACAAAAATACTAAGAGACTTTATTTATTTGGATTTATAGTTGCATATGTTCTGTGAAAGAATGTTCAGTGAACTATTTTATAAGCAAATGTAACATTCAACAGAAAATATAATAATTTATAGCAAATATGTTTATAATTTGTACAAAATGTACTAAAAATAAGAGCTGAAGTGTGTTTAGGTTCATAAGCCTTTTCCCCACAGATGATAGGCTTGATAATTTATCAGATTTATCATTTTAACCTCTATTTTGTCACCTGCTGCCTGGCATAACTTATCGAGCTATAGAGATAACAATAATAGCCTAAATAAATTATGAGTTCTAACAATGTCCTCATGTCATTTTAATCAGTCATCAGTCACTTTTACATATTCATAATTCTTCCTCTCACTGACTCTGCTTCAATGACAAATAAACCGACACTGCTCTCATTCAGTATGTCAACAGTATGGATCACATAAAAATTAAAATAGTATAGAAAAATATTTTTTTCTTAAGCTAAATATATTAGTTCTAGTTCTGAGCTAAAGTTATTAGATCATTCATTTTTATTATATAAATTAACATTTTTTTATTTATTGTCTGACATTTGTTAGAGGTTTAGTTAAACGTTGTTATTAGAGTAATAATGTTAATTTTGCTGGGAAATGATCACCACGACCCTATAGCACAAACAGTTTGAAGAATGGGTGGATGAATGTTAATTGTTAAAAAATATTTTTAAAATACAGAACAAGTTTAAGCCTGAAAACTGGTTGCCTATTAAAACTATGACTTTTGAATCTAATTTCAAATGACTATAAGTAAATTTAAAAAAAAAAAAAATCTGGTATGGTTTTTACAATTAAGATGTATCTATTATTTGATTAATTAAAATATGAAACAGACAACTGAAAATGGTTTGTATTCCCATGTTTTTAGGCATATACCATTGTACTCCATTTGGTGGCAGTATAACATACTGAAAAGCTTTTCAATTATAGGCCTGCCCTACAGCATCGTGATTAGGTATGGTTTTAGCGTTTTTATTAGGTTAGCATTTTGACAATTAAGCAACTCTTAAATTGGTGAATAGTTTTCCATTGCATTCATTGATTTTCAATTGCAAATTATGTCATGTTTACATTTATTTTAGAATTGAATTTATGTACACTCTCTGTACAGTACAAAATGTTTCCTAGGCATGCAAGTCATAATGATTCTTTACTGAATTAGTTATAAAGTTGCAAATTAAGCTAAAGAGTTGTTGCTTCCATTTGAAGCCACTAAAAGTTGAAACCATTGTGCTATTAGTCCTTAATTCTCTCTTTCTCTCTCTCATAGATGTCAGTAGGTCACCGAAGGGAACCCAAGGGAACTCTAGGGTTTGGTCTTAATTGTACACACACCCTCGTGAATATACACCCATATGCTCATTTAAGATAATTATCATTATTCACCTTTGCACTTACTCCAATTGGGGACGAAGCCACTACATTTTTAATCACTGAAATTAGAGTGTGTCAGTGTGGACTTTAGCTTTTAAGTAGTTCTTAGATGCCAGGTAACACCAGTTCTTGGCGCTGACCTGGTCACTTCTACGGTTACAACCTTACGTCAATATTTTTAATTACTCCTGTGCGAGTGCTCCAGTGACACTTTGATTGTTAGTGATCATGTATGAAATATTCAACTGCTAATTAGTAACCTATAAATCAGCAAGTCATTACTTTTCAGTCCTCAACAGGTTGTGTATCTGTATCATTGAAAGTGAATTACCATCAAATGAGGAATAGCCTAATTATCACTATCTCGACAAACATATTTGGATCTGGTCCAGAACTGTTTATTAAATACTCTTGATATATTGGTTGTTCTAACAGGTTCATGAAATAAATGTTGCATTATATTTAATTATATTATATTAAAAAATTTTTTTTTATTAAAACACATGCATTTATATCTCGATGCAAAAATAAACAAAAAGATAAATTCAATTTTTTTTTCTAAACCTCGTCACCCCTCATGGCTGACCAAATCAAAGGTCATCACGGACCAACTTTGGCCCACGGGCCAAAAGAAATTTGTTTTGTGTGTGTGTTTGCAAATTTCTATGAAACAAATCACTTCTAATCATATTTTTTAGCATGTTTTATCATTTTTGTTTATGTTGTTTTGAACTCAAAATCACTTAACCATTTATTGGACTTGACCGTTATTAAGGGTAATTTTGGTTTAAACAGATGTAACCAAATTTTAAGTTTATGCTATTTTCTTCAAATTTTGAGTGAGTGTAGCCCTATCACAAGTTAGTACACACTTGCATTCATGCCTGCATTCACCACCATAGATTTGTGTGTGTGTGTGTGTGTGTGTGTGTGTGTCTGACAGTGTGACAGTGTGTGTGCAAGCTTGTGTAGTAACAGGCCTCTGTGCTTACATTATTTATGCTGGAATGAGACCCAAGCTTAAGTTACACCAAGGCAAGTAGAGCTGACAAATTAAGGTTTCTTCTACAGCGCTGCAACAGAACTAAAAACCTGACACACATCCTCTCACTTACACAGACACACAGTCCTTGTCTGAGTCACTCATGGATGGCATATCATAGTTGATGACTGCATGTGCTGGAATTATTTGTTTGTTCATTTGCTGAGAAGTACAGGTAGGTGTGCCTCTCTATCTTGATGATCAACAGAAGAAGAGAAGAGGAGTGTGTGAGTGCATGTAAGGTTATAGAAACATACAGACGTACCTCAACAGAGGATCTCTATCTAAGAACATCTGCTAGAGGGATCCTTTTTCTAGACCACATCTGGTGCTGTGGCATGTGGAACCATGTGAACAGAGATTTATACGTCTCTCTGTGTTGAATTCATCTATGACAGTACTGAGAAGAGACAAAGTGAACTCACCTACAGGTAAGACTATTTTCTTCCTTTATCATCCTTAAATACAGAGAATTTAGAAAAGATAATCAAGCGTGTATTACGATCCTATATTGTTTAATGTTGGTTTTGTAAAGAAAGAAATAATTTTAGTATAATTTTCGGTCTTTAAATGATATTTGTACAAAGCAGTTGTTTTAAATTGTTACTTTTGTTTGTGTTTGTGTTTAATCAAATTTTTATTTGTCATTTGGCAGAAAGGCGGTAGACTAGAATGGTATTAGAAGGATAAAATGCCACCCAAAAAAGACTTAAAATCAGCAGCCAAGAAAGGAGGAAAGCCTGAACCAGAAAAAAGCAAACCAAAGGAAGAAGAAAAGAAAGGAAAAGATGACAAAAAAGGAGCAAAAGATGACAAGAAGGGTGGAAAAGATGACAAGAAGGCAGGAAAGGATGATAAGAAGAAAGGAAAAGAAGAACCACCCAAGGGTAAAGGGAAAGATGATGGTAAGAAGGGAAAGGATAAAGGCAAAGGAAAGAAAGAGGTTATTGAATCTGATGAGGGCTCAGATGCTGAGTTGATGGATGAAGATTTGAGCGAGGAGGATGAGGATGAAGAGTCAGATGGAGGCAAAAGAAAGCGTGGTGGTGGAAAAGATGCTAAAGGTAAAACTGCAAAGGGAAAGTCCAAATCTAGACAGCCTGATTCTGATGAAGATGAGGATGATGAAGATGATGAAGATGATGATGAAGAAGATGAGGAGGAAAGTGAAGAGGAGGATAGGAAAGGAAAGAAGAAATCAAAAGATCATCATAAATCTAAAGCTGAGGAAGATGGAAAGAAGAAGAAAGCAAAAAAGAAGGAAGTGCCTCCACCTGAACCACCACCTGAAGAGAAAAAGAAAAGAGGACTCAAAAATACCTCAAAACTCTTTATGAGGTTCTCTGGATTTAAGAAAAGGAAGAGCTCAAAGAAGCGACTTAAGAGCACTTCCAAGCTGTTTCTTGGACTTGGCAAAAGGAAGAATCGTTTGCTTAAGAAAAAAAGGAGAAAATCTCTCTTGAGAAATGCTCCAAAGTTCATGATGCGTTTCAAAAACAGCAAAAAGAAGAAAAAAGAGAAGGAAAAAAAGGAGCCATCAGGGCCGAAACCAACCTATATGCTTATTAAATTAGGTGGCGATTCTAAAGCAGCGGAGAAGAAACAGGGATTTTTTAAAGGGCTTTTTGGGAAAAAGAATGCAGGGGATGGGACTGGTTTTAAATATAGGGGTCAATTATTAGGTAAGATTGCTGGGGCAACAAACTGGCTGACCAAGAGGTTCCTCTCCGTTAAGGGGCGTCAAAATGAAAAGGGTGATGCCTGGAGCCGGAAAAACAACAAAAAATATCCATTTTCTGCTGACAGTCGGCAAGCTAGCATCCGAGCTCCTCCAGGGTATCACAATTATGGATATGAACATGACACTGGAGGAAATGATTATAATAATCAGAGCAGGGTGGATAGGGGTGCATTTCACAGACAGTCAATCCAGAGGAATTCTAACAGGTATAATGAACAGTATGCCCACATGCAGGGACACTCTTCGTTTCCACAGCAATACACACGATATGAGGAACCAAATAACTATTATGAAATGGAATCACATGATCAAGGCTATTATGAGTTGCAGGATGAATACTATGACCCTCACACAGCCATGCAGGATGATGGTGAATTTTATGATGATGGCATGGACTACAATGACCCCTATGGAGCACAGGAGCAGATGGGCAATTACCCACAGGAAATGGGCTACTATAGTCAACAGCATCCACTGGATCCATATTTCGATGATGGCATTGAGTACTATGATGATAGTCAGTATCCAATGGGGAACAGCTATGATCAATATGGGAATGAAATGGATCTGTATTCCCAGGCTGAGTTTGGATATTATGATGATCTTCAGGGGTTCTATGGTGACCCATATGAAGTTGAAATATCAGGTGATCCATATATGGATGCTTATGAGGATTATGGTGATCTTTATTTTCAGGATTATCAGGTTAATTACAGTGAATCAGATGTTGATCCATATCTGCAATCTTCCTACAATATGTATGATCCATATAGTTATCCAGTGCAAGATATTATGGAAGGTGAAGAAGCTTTTGGAATGTATGGTGAGAAGTATGGGGATTTTTCTATGGAGCCTGTGCCCTTTCACGGAGACATGCAGTTCAGAGTCCCAAGACCACAGGTTAAGCTTTTTGGTAAGGAAAGGATTGATGTTGAGCTTCCTCCTTTGCCTCCACAATATGATTTTGAAGAAATGTCAGACATACAGTATGAAAATTATGCATATATACCTGGAGCCTCAATGAATGATGGTTTTTCACAGGCAATGCATCAGCAAGAAATGTTTCATCCCACAATGCCTCAAGTGCCCACACCAACAGCCATGCTAATTAAGCAAGCAAATAATCCACAGGGATATGTCAGTCAACATATGTCACATATGGCTCAAGCTGGTGGTTTTCCACCATCTCCCACACCAAGTCGGAGGTCAATAGCAGGGATGTCCTCCCCTCTGCATAGGCCTATGTCACCCATGGTACCCATGGAACCCATGGCAAGTTTTGGAGAGCCGGTAATGCAAGTAAGACGTTCCCCTGTACCTATACGCAGACCAAGCCCCCATGCCTCCCCACAGCTATCCATGCATCCTGCTGGTCCACTCCCCATGAGAAGAAGCCTATCCCCACAGCCCTCTGTGCGTGGCATTGGAGGCATGGGAGCACCTCCATCGCCAAGACTAGCCAGAGGTGTGCCCTCTCCAATAAGCCATGTTCAACACACTCCGTCTCCAATTGGACGCAGAATGAGCCCACCTGTTTCTCCAGCACTTTCTAGACGTTTACCACCTCAGGCTCTATTTAGAGAAGGGCCACCCACTTCACCAACAGTCCCTAGACGTTTACAGCCTCAGGCTCCATTCAGAGAAAGTCCACCTGCTTCACCAACAGTCCGTAGACGTTTGCAGCCTCAGGCATCTTTTAGAGAAGCACCACCATCTCCCCAGCCAATGCCTGGCCGTATGCCCTCACGAGCTCCATCTCTCTATACCAGTCCTCCAGCTTCACCTCGTGCATCTATTCGGAGGAGAAGCCCACCACAGTCCCCTCGTGCCTCAATTAGGAGACCCAGTCCACCCTCTTCACCCTCACAAGTTCATCGTCCATTTGGTGCCAAGAAATTTCAAGCCTCTCCATCTCCACTTAGACGAATGAGTCCTCCTTCTTCCCCTCAGATGGGTATGCAAGCCATGGCCAGTGTTCAGCAGAGAGATCTTCACAGACCACAGTCACCATTAATGCCACAAAGAGCATCACCTACTCCCTCTCGAAGAAGTTTTACTGTGGAACCAGGCTCCCAGCAACCAGCAGTGCAAGGTAGATCCCCCTCTCCCACCCTCTCCCGCAGGTCCACTCGCCTTATGAAAGATTCTCCACCTTTTGGGTCCCCTGGAGGTCGACTGCGAGGAAGGGGACGTCCAAACATCCCCATGGGAGCTGTGAAACCGTATCCTGGCCGAGGGGGTCATTCTGGAACTCCAACACAAAATGTACGGCCATTTAGATCATCTATACGTAGTAACAGGTCCATTATGCAACAGGACTTCACAGCCTCCCCACAACTCTCAGGTCATCATATTGGGAGAGGCATAAGGGAACAAAGTCGTTTCAATCCTGCAGGAACACCCAATGCAATGAGAAACCCACAGAGACCCATTGGTCGTGGCCGTCCACTCATGGCCAGACAGTCACTTAGGCGTGCACCAGGCATGATGCCCCCTTCACCACAGCTTTCTCAAAAACACATGCCCCCTCCATCTCCTCAGCCTTCCATTAGACATCTCTCCAGACCAGCCTCTCCTCATCCATCTATCATACATGGTTCCCCATTACCAATGCGTCCCAGTTCTCCTAGGGCTCTGCCTACTTCTGTACTTTCTGGTCCTCCAGTATATGATGCTTCATTTGCATCTCCTTTTCCCATTGGTGCAGAGCCGATCCCTGTAGAATTTGATCAGGTTAGTGGTGTACCTCAGTCACCAATGCTTTCAAGTGCCCTTCAAAATCAAAGGGTCCATAATGCAAGCTATACTTCACAATTCCAACAGCCTATGTCGCCTTATGCTACTGAGATCATTAATGTTCCACAGGTTCCTGGTCAACCACCTTCACCAGTTTCCTCCTTTGCCCAGCAAAACCCTAATCTAAGCCATGCTGCACAGTTCTCCCAATTGCAACCAGTACAATCACCATATAATCCTGAAATGGTTGCACTGGATCAGCATACAGCAGAGATGGCATCTCCACTTTTGTCAAATGCCTTACAAAATACTCAGCTCAGAGAAGCTTCTTACATGTCGCCCTTGCAAAGGCCAGGTTCACCTTATGCTCCTGAAGTGGCTCAGTTTGGTGAGATCCCTGAACAACCATCTTTTTCTTCCCCATATGTTCCTCAAATGGAAGCATTTGAACAAGTTCCAGGTCAGCCAGCATCACCTTTGCTGTCCAATGCAATTCACAATCAACAACTTCACAATGCATCATACAGATCATCCCTTCAGATGCCACATTCACCCTATACTCAGGTGGAAGCAGGCTATGATTACATTGAAGAGCCAGGTGCTGCCCCCCTTCTCTCTAATGCTCTTCAAAATCCAAATGTCCGCAATGCTTCCTACCGAACACATTTACGTCGCAGGGGATCCCGTGTTCCCCCTGGCTATAGTCCAAGAGGATCTCCAGTTCTTTCAACAGCTTTGCAGAACCAAAATATTCGTAAAGCATCATACCGAGGACCTGTTCAGGGAATGGTCTCCCCTTATGCACCTGTGCCAGGTTTTAGGCAGGACCCTAGGAAATCTCCTTTTCTGTCTGATGCACTGCACAACCCCCAACTTCGTGGTGCCACTTACCGATTGCCTGATGGGACATTAGTATATGGTAATCAGGGACTAAATGTAAACTCTTCCCCAGTGCTTATAGATGCAATTGGAAATCCCCAGCTCCAGAATGCTTCATATAGACTTCCTGCTGGGTCCATAATAGGCATGGACCCACGACAGCAACAGTCTTACTCACCAAACCTCTCAAATGCTTTGCAGAACCGAAACATAAGAAATGCCTCATATAGACTTCCAGATGGAACAATAATATACCCAGACTCTCATTTACAGCAACCTTCTTCTCCAAACTTGTCCAGTGCCTTACAGAATTCAAATCTGAAAAATGCAACTTATAGACTTCCAGATGGAACTCTTGTAACAGCAGGACAACAACGGCAAACCTCACCAAACCTGTCACATGCACTTCAGAATGAGAATATTAGGAAGGCATCATATAGACTGCCAGATGGGACAATAATAGTGACTGATCAGCCAATGGAACCAACATCTCCAAATCTAGCCAATGCACTCCAAAACCAAAACATTAGAAATGCAACTTACAGATTGCCGGACGGCACATTAATAACAACAGATCAGCCAATGCAACCAACATCTCCAAATCTAGCCAATGCACTCCAAAACCAAAACATTAGAAATGCAACTTACAGATTGCCGGACGGCACATTAATAACAACAGACTATGGGCAATCTAAACCTACTTCCCCAAATTTATCAGCGGCACTTCAGAACCAACAAATGAGAAATGCCAGCTATCGTTTACCCGATGGGTCAATTATAAGTGGACCAAGTTATGAAGTTAAGTCTCCAAATTTGTCAAGCGCGCTTCGGAATCAGGATATTCGTAATGCTACCTACAGGTTACCTGATGGCTCCATAATAAGTGCTGATGCAAGTTATAAACCTACAGCCCCAACTTTGTTCTCTGCCATGAGAAATGATGATCTGAGAAATGTCTCCTATAGGCTTCCAGATGGATCTGTTATTTCACAAGCTTTATATAGACCAATAAGTCCAAACATTTCAAATGCCTTACAGAATGAAAACATTCGCAGGGCCACTTACCAGCTACCAGATGGATCTGTTATTTCAGCAGATCCTCGAAAAAATAAAAGTCCAAATCTATCACAGGCACTTCTAAATCAAAACCTCCGCAATGTCAAATACAGATTACCTGATGGATCAGTCCTCGCTCAAGGATTTGCAGTTCCAACAACGCCACAATTAATGGATGCTCTAAAGAATCCTAACCTGAAGAAAGCCTCTTACCAACTACCTTCAGGGATCTCCAACTATATGATATCCTCTGGGCAAGTGATTATTGGGCCAGATGGCCGTTATGTTGTGGTTCCACCACAGCAGAAAGGTCCAGGTGGGCCAGAAGAGCACTGGGCTCAGAATGCCAGAGAGGGGCAAACTGCAGAGGACCTGTGGGCTGCAGAAAAAGTCTTGCCTCATGATACAGTACAGAACCTCATCAAATGGTCTATGTATCGTGATGAGAAAATGATGGAATTCCTTACCCCCCCGCCCGCTGGTTTTAGGCCAGGGGAAACAGAGCTGCACTGGGTACCAGATCGTGAAGGGGAGCCAAAAGGACAGTGGTATGACAAGGTAAATCACTTTAGACATAATACTTTAATCTTCATGTAAGACTTATTTATTCAACTAATGGTAACAGCAGTTATCAAATGCATTGTATTTTCTCTGCCCCAGAGACACTAACTCTATGTCATGCTTTCATTTTCTTCTCTTCTCTTGGTCAAATTTTGCTGTTGTACGTATTAATTTGGAAACATATAAATACAGGATAACATTGAGAGATGCCTCTCTTCACTGGAATGCAACATTGAATTCATGATTTTGCTTGTGGATCATATTTATACCATTCGCTAAAACTTTTATATCTGAATGTGTATATTAAGAAGGAACAGACAGTTTAATTTAAGTAGTAATGTTGTCAAGTAGACAGTGATGCAGTTGTCAGATCTAACAAGTCTGTTAGGCTTTGAGCCTTAACAAAAAGTCCAGCCAAGCTCACCTATCTTCATCAGGTTTAAGCTGCAGTCCGCAACTACATCGGATGTCAGATGAGATTTACAAGGCCGATTATAACTCCTCTCAGGTTACCTTGCTCACCAGTGATAATCATCTCTGCATTATTGTAGTGCGGCATTGGAATAGACAACTTGACCTAATTCATTAGAGAAGATATTCTCTAATGTAATTTAATGAATTGAAAATGACATCTCAAATTTCTTTGAATGTTCTCAGATTGCTTTTTTTTCTGAACACAAGTATTTTTCAAACAGATGTATTCTATAAGGAGCCTGCCTACTGTCAGCTACAGAGTGAAAAGGGAAGGGGATGGAGTTGAGGACATGACACAAATGGAGTACGTCAACATAAATATACATAGTATATGTAAAGTGTATCATTAGTTTCAAAATAAATCATTCTTCCTCCATTTCTTGCAGAGAGCTTACTGAGAAAGCAGTATTGATAAACATGAAGACTCGCTTTGATCAAGAGCTTATCTATGTGAGTCTTGCATTAATGTCCCAGTAAGCATATACCAAATGTCTTATATTACTTTACTTTTATTCAAATCTGTTGTGAACCTTACTACATTATCAATTTCCTTTGTCTTCTAAGCAGACATACATTGGCAGTATTCTGGTATCTGTGAATCCATACCAGCTATTTAACATCTATGGCACAGATATGGTTCTGCAGTATGAGGGCCATGGCTTAGGAGATAACCCACCGTGAGTCACAACAACACAATCACAACATTCCTCAACAAATTTTCTTGTTTGTCAACCTTTTAAAAGGAGAAGAAAAGAGTTCCCATATCTTTCATTATTATTTGTATTTTAGCGCAACTTCATGTGTCCTGGTAGAAGCTTGCCCAGTTAGACAGATGGCATGCTTTCATTCTCAAAAACCATGAACAAAACTACACAAGACCCAGGCATTAAAGATTTTATAAAGATTTATAATGTTACAAAAGATGTCTATTTCAAATAAATGCTTTTCTTTTGACCTTTCTATTTATCAAAGAATCCTTAAAGGGATAGTTCACCCAAAAATGAAAATTTGATGTTTCTCTGCTTACCCCCAGGGCATCCAATATGTAGGTGACTTTGTTTCTTCAGTAGAACACAAATTATGATTTTTAACTCCAATCGTTGCAGTCTGTCAGTCGTATAATGCATGGCAATGGGAACTTCGTCTAAAAGAGTAAAAAAAAACACGCACAGACAAATCCAAATTAAACCCTGCGGCTCGTGACGTCACATTGATGTCCTAAGACACGAAACGATCGGTTTGTGTGAGAAACAATACAGTTTCATAAACAGTATTTATATATTTTTTTGCCTCTAAAACACCACTATGTCCAACTGTGTTCAGCATCCGATTAGTGAGGTCAGAAAACACTGTATACTGTTACTGTATTTTTGATCAAGTTAATGTAGCCTTGGTGAGCATAAAAGACTTATTTTAAAAATATAATATCTTACTGACCCCAAACTTTTGAATGGTAGTGTACATTTAAAAAATGAGAAAGAAGGGGAGAGAAAATTAAGATTTTAATTTTAAGATTTTATCTTCCGTCCTTTGTGTTTATTATACATGTTTGTTTTCAGTCATCTCTTTGCCATTGCAAACATTGCCTACACAACAATGATGGACGACAAACGAAACCAGTGCATCATTATCAGGTCAGGTGAAAGTATGTGTGTGTCATTTACAGAGGATGTGGAAGTGTGTATATATTATTGCATGTCTATGTAATGTTGTATTAGTAAAGTGTGTGTATTGCAGTGGTGAAAGTGGTTCTGGAAAGACAGAGGCGACAAAACTGGTTCTGAGGTACCTCACTGCTATTCACCATAAGAGGAACATTACACAACAGGTACGTGTGTAGGACTATAAAGTATACACTGAATTTTATTCATAGACAATAATCACCCGGATACACCTCCGTACACTTGCTGGGATTTTGTCAGGTAGCATATGTTATTGGATCAACATCCTTCTTGGCCCTGGAACAACTTTCAGTTTTTAGGGATAAGAAACGGGATCAAGTTGGGGCTTGGGCAGCACTCTTTTTTTACCTAGCATTTAATTTCCTTCTGATTTTAAGGGTAGTTAATGGTTAGAATTATCAATAGAGTTAGTGAAGGTTAGGGTTGTTATTGTTAACTCACTTGGATATTGTTAATACCTTTCATTAATTAAAATAAATCTGAAAAACTTAGAAATGTTGCAACTAACTGAAATAAAATAAGTTAATAAAAATAAAAATACATTAAAGAGGTCCCTGATTATGATTTCACTTTTTCACTTTAGTTAGTGTGTAATGTTGCTGTTTGAGCATTAACAACATCTGCAAAGTTACAACGCTCAAAGTTCAATGCAAAGGGAGACATTTTCCTTTACAGAAATCGTTACAACAAGGACTACAACAAGCTTCTTCCTGGGTTGGTGACATCACAAACCCCAAAATTTACTTAAACACACAACAAAGCGGTTGAGGCCATGTTGGGCTGCTTTAGAGATAGACCCTTTATTGTCCCCCAAGGGAAATTTGCTTTCACAGACTCTGTCGATACACAAACAACAACAACAACAACAACAACAAAAAAAAAAAAAAAAAAAAAAATGCAAAAAGACAACGCATGCAGGATCTGTCCAGGTTACAAATTGTTTAAAGCAGCAATGGCAGAAGGGACAAAGCTTTTACTGAAGCGTGCCCGCCTCCACCTTAAAGTTCTATATCTGCGGCCTGAGGGCAGCAGAGAAAAGTAAATGTGGAGAGGGTGGTCCAAGTCTCTACTGACTGTCCGAGCCATACGTGTAACAGCTTTGCTGTTAAGAAGAGAGAGATTCGTAATGGGTAAACTGATAATTTTGGATACTGTGCATGTGACTTTAATGAGCTTATTTCTATTAGTGATGGAAAGCATGTTGAAGTAACAAGGGGAACAGTAGAGGAGGATGGGTTGAATGATACTAGTATACAACAGTAACAGAAGATGTGGGTTGACAGAAAGGGCATGAAGCTTACGAAGAATATGGAGTCTCTGTTGGGAACGTTTATATGTGTCTGTGACATGTTGTTCAAAGTTGAGTTTATTATCTAATGTGAGTCCGAGATATTTAAAATGATTGACACGTTCCACTTTTTTGCCATGTATGATGATGGGGGCCGGATCCGGGATATGTGGGTGGGTATAAATTAATAACTCCTTGGTCTTATCCACATTCAGCTCCAGACTATTTTCGGAGCACCACTTGGTAAAGTGAGTGACCGACTGATGGTAAGCAGTAATGGAGTTATTGTCTGTGAGTAAGGCCAGAACGGCAGTATCGTCCGAATATTTAAAATATGTGGTGACAGAAGATGAGCTAATACAATCGTTCGTATACAGGGTATAGAGAACGGGGCTGAGCACACACCCCTGGGGGACTCCGGTGTTGGTAACTATAATAGAGGAGGTGACTGAGCCCACTCTAACAGCCTGTAATCTGTTACTAAGAAAATTGTGAATCCAGTGAATGAGGAGTGGAGATAAGTTAAGAAATTGAAGCTTTTTAATCAGTTGGTGCCGTTGTATTGTGTTGAAAGCAGAGCTGAAATCAATGAACAAAATGGATGCGAAGGTTCCAGGCGATTCCAGATGTTGTAGGAGGGGGTGGAGGAGACATGCCACAGCATCCTCTGTTCCCCGCCTGGCCCTATACGCAAACTGATATGGATCCAGCAGAGGTCTGACTGCTGGAAGAATAGTGTTGAGAATTAACTTTTCCATGCACTTCATTATTATTGAAGTAAGTGCAACGGGTCGATAATGGTTTAGCTCGGATGGACGGGGCTTCTTAGGAATCGGAATGATTGTAGAAGATTTCCAGATTGTTGGAATATGTGCCCCCCTGAGGGAGTCCCAGAAGATGGTAAAAAGAATCGGGGACAGCTCCATAGCACACGATTTCAGCACCCTGGCCGGAATACCATCTGGGCCCGGCGCCTTACCCACTTTACACCTGCTCAATTGCTGTCGTACATCCTCCACTGTAAATGGAGGCTCGGATGGAACAACTGATGGCAGGGCACTGAGCAGCTCTTCACAAAGGGCAGAATGATCATCTCTGTCAAAACGGGTATAAAAAGAATTCAGAGAGTCAGCAAAGGTAGCCGGGTCAGATATTACATAATGCCCTGTGTCGGATGCTTGACCAGTAAGAATCTTGATTTTCCGAAACGCTTGTTTAGTATTCATACTGCTGAATTCCTGCTCAATCTTGTCCTTGTATCTGAGTTTGGCTCTTATTATGTCATTCTTAATCTGTCTGTTTAGTATATTGACAGTGTTCCAGTCCCCCTGCTGGAAAGCCTTGAATTTTTCTTTCATGCAACTTTTAATGTGAGACGTAATCCAAGGATGAGAATTTGGGTATTTCTTAAATGTTCTGGTAGGTATAGTAGATGAAATGCAGAATTTAATGTAATCCGTGATAACTGAGACCTTATACTCCAAGTCTCCCTGAAAAATCTCCCAGTCTGTGCATGCTAATGAACCCTGCAGCTGTGCCATGGTATCCTCCGACCAGATGGAGGCGCTGTATATAGTTGGCTTAGCGCATTTCAGTTTTGATTTGTAGTGCGGCAACAAAACGACAACATTGTGGTCGGAGTAGCCGAGTGGAGGTTGTACCTGAGCGATGAACGCATCAGGAATGTTTCCATAACATAAATCCAAGGTGTTGTGCCTCCTCGTATGAATATTCACATACTGGTGCAGCGATGGCATGACACTGCCCAGTTTACAGTTGTTAAAATCCCCCAAAATAAACAGCGGTGCATCAGGATATTTAGCCATCATAGAGCTAGAATCCTCGGCTAATAAATCCGCTGCTATCCTGGTGTTAGCACTGGGGGGAATGTAAACACAGCTGATCACCACGCATGGGAATTCCCTCGGGAGGTAATACGGCCGCAAAGACAAAGTCAATAGCTCTACATCAGGTGTGCAGATTGAAAGGTGTTTTTTAATGTTAACACACCATCGCTTATTAACAAAGATGCAGACACCACCACCTTTAGTCTTTCCAGACTTACGTGTCCTGTCAGCTCGTAATAAAGTAAAGTGATCGAGACTGACCTCTGAATCCGGGGTGGTGAAGAGAGAAGAGGAAGAGTTGTTGTAGTAAAGTGTTGTTACCATGCAGTCATTTTACACCGGACTGCTTCACAAACGAGGGTCAATTCAATGCTGGATTTGCACAAAAGATTAACTTGACGGTACATGCTACTCGATGAGTTGAATCAACTCCACAGCAACTACATAAATTTATACACTAACCATTCAGTAACGTCCAGATGCATTCTGAAAGTTTTAACTTCTTCCTGAGTCTCTCCATCATTGTCTGACTCCGGTTTGAACAATGTAAGGCTGAACACCGTTACTGACAATCATCATTTTGACTGCGTGAGATTCTCCAGCTTTGTTGTTGTTGTTGCTGTTCTGGAAATGGGGTCGGGAGCAGCAGCAATTAATTTGCATTTAAAGGGACACACACAAACAGTGTGTTTTTGCTCACACACAAATACTGGCAAATTTGACAAGCTATAATATATGATCTGTGGGGTATTTTGAGCTGAAACTTCACAGATACGTTCTGGGGACACCAGAGACATATATATTACATCTTGTGAAAAGGGCGGGGCATAATAGGTCACATTTAAAGCTAAATGGAAATATTTCAAAAAAAAAAAAAAGAAGAAGAAAAATGACAAGCGAATAGCGAAATTAGTAAAACTTCAACTAAAATTACAATAAAAAGTAAAATATAACGATATATAAGTAATACTAAAATAACACTGATAGTGATAGAGTAGATCTTTGGTAGATATGTTGTTCCAGGTCCAACAAAAGATGTTGATCCAGTCCTACTTCACAAAATCATAGGCAACAAATACTTGCGTATTATAGAGTACATTTCTGGAACCACAAAATTTAGTTTGAATTGATGTACATTTATAAAATATGCAATGTTTGTTAATAATTGTATAATTTGTCTTTTTGTTTTTCTTTTTAATGCTTTCCTCTATACAGATTGAGGTAAATGTGGTAAATTTAGTTTTTTGCTGGTAACTTAATAACTTTAACCTAGTAAACGTTGCTGAATATATTTGTAAGTACGTTTTTATTTCTTAACATTCAGATTCTAGAGGCAACTCCTCTGTTAGAGTCATTTGGGAATGCAAAGACGGTCCGAAATGATAACTCCAGTCGCTTTGGAAAATTTGTGGAGGTCTTTTTGGAGGAGTGAGTATTTTCTGTTACTTCTGTTCTGAACTGTTTCAAGCTATGTTGAATAGAATGTTTGAATGTTACATTGCTTAACTCTTTAATGTCTCTTAAGCCTGAAATTGTTGCTTGAGAGGCGACACTGTAAGGGAACTAGATCTGTACCGCCTGACCTTGTGTGAAAGTAGGACATTAAGGTTGTTATTTAATCTCTGAGTGTTAGAGAGAGGAAGAGAGAAGGAAAGAGAATTGAACAGGTACAGGTAAGGCCAAAGAAAGTTCATACACATGACCAATCTGTGTGTATTGTTGTTTGTATCAGAGGGGTGATCAGTGGTGCCATAACCTCGCAGTATCTACTGGAGAAGTCCAGGATCGTTTTTCAGGTTGGTTGTTTCTTTTCCTATTAACTTGGAAAAGGCTAAAGGAGCCCTGTAGTGATCACTGACATTTGGGACCTTATCTGAACTGTGTCTGTGTGTATGTGCAGGCCAAAGATGAGAGAAACTACCACATCTTTTATGAGATGCTGGCTGGACTTCCTACTCACATGAAACGAGCTTTCTACCTACAAGAGGCCGAAACCTATTACTACCTGAACCAGGTAAATGGAAGTTGCCAAGACACACTTTAGGTACACATCTAAGGTATTGTATAATTATGTCATGTTTATGTCATTTATCATGGCTCATGGTATCATGTCATGTTAGGGTGGTAACTGTGAGATCATTGGGAAAGATGATGGGGAGGACTTCAGGAGGCTACAGAGTGCCATGGACATTCTCCACTTCAGTCCTGAAGACCAGAGCAGCATATTCAGAGTGCTGTCATCTATACTGCACCTGGGCAATGTTTTTTTCCATAGAATAGAGGTATTGTGCACATAAACATTTGAAAATGTACTTTCACTTTTGTTTGCACATCAAGCCTAAATAAAAAAAAAAAATTGACAGTGTTCCAGCTCTTCCCAGTTGTCACACATCAAAGGTGTTTTTAGGTGAAATATTTTACCTTGTACATAGCAGTTTTATTGATTGTACAGTAGTTTTATATAAACATAGCAAACATATATGGACAAAGTAAACAGTTGTGTGGACCATGTTCTTTGGGTTCTCTGTCTCAGACAGAAGTGCAGGAGACAGCTGGTGTGGTGAGCACTCAGGAAATTCGTGCTGTAGCCGATCTGTTGCTGATTTCTCCAGAGGGTCTGCAGAAAGCCATCACCTTCAAAGTGACGGTACATATAGTTTACACAAACATAAATCCATAAAACAGCATGTACACTGTTAGATCTGTGGTTCCATGAAAAAACTTTAAAGGGGACCTATAATACTTCTTTTGCAGGATGTAATATGTCTCTGGTGTCCCCAAAATGTGTCTGTGAAGTTTCAGCTCAAAATACCCCACAGATCATTATTATAGCTTGTCAAAATTGCTCTTATTTGGGTGTGAGCAAAAACACACCATTTCTATGTGTGTCCCTATAAATGCAAATGAGCTGTTGCTCATAGATCCTACATTTTCAGAATTTTCTGACACGTTTGCAAACATCTGGGGCAGAAAGAAAGAGAAAAAGGCAAAAGAGAAAAAGAAACATTGTAATGACATGTAAGCAGGTTGCTGTTAATGAGTTCCAGTAACCTAATTTAATTATTTTGAGTTCAGCTCTATGGAAACCACGGTAATCTAATCAAGGGTTGCTCAGGGCTTGAGTAATCTTAACACCTAATAGCTTTCTCACTGCCAGGATAGCTTAACATTACATCATACAAAGATCAGTGAAGGTTAACGAGGACAGTCAAGATAAAGAGAGGTCAGTTGTATTTCTATAGCATTATCAGACCTGCAATCTCACAAGAAGTTAAAAAGGTGACATGTTTTCGAACTAAATCCCTGTAGGTGGGTCTGGGGGCATTGTCACCCATAAGAACATTTTTTGTGATTTTAACATGTAAACAAAGCATTCTGGTGCACTCTGACAAGAAAATAAAGGGAAAAGACAACATT
The DNA here is from genome assembly GCF_018812025.1 of Megalobrama amblycephala. Lineage (NCBI taxonomy): Eukaryota > Metazoa > Chordata > Actinopteri > Cypriniformes > Xenocyprididae > Megalobrama > Megalobrama amblycephala. The sequence continues at coordinate 45,944,682 of NC_063050.1, forward strand.
TGCTTCAAGTAAAAAAAAAAAAAATTATTGACAGTAGGGCTGGGCATTGACACAAATTTTACAATTCGATTAGATTTCGATTCACAAGTTTAATTCACAAGATTAAATTGGGGCCTATCAGGTACATGGCAAATTTCCTCAAAGAAAAAATATATCTCTCAACTAATGCTGTAAACTATACAGGGAACCTCATTATATTGATTTCGGTAAGTTGTACTGTATTGTTCAACATACCTTCTGATGTTCATTAATTATTTTGTGCTGTAACTAGTAGTAAAGCGGAAGAGATGATTGGTTCATGTGCGCTACCGCTTTGCTTGAATTGAGGCGCTATAGCAATATGTTACGGCACATTAAAGGTGCTAAAGAGGATCTTTTCGTCGACTGAGAAACCAAAGACTGTTAGTGAGTTTTTGAAATGAGCGCATGCGTAAGAACAACCCCCCTCCTTCACAGCTCATTTCAAGGGAACGCCTCCCAAAACTCAAGCACGAGTATTGGAACACGAGTGTTTACCACCGGCATTCGCTGTGTCATGTTAGTGGATTCATTATGTCGGACTCACCGCAGGTAACTCATAATCTGCAGTTGTTACTCCTGTCTCCTGACAAAAACATTGCATGCAGTGCCTGTAGTGTGGAAAGTTACTGGAACGCGCAGCCGCGCACGTCTCTCACAAGGAACGTCATGGCAGTGATTGACAAGCCAGAGGGCCAATCGTTTACACGATGATCGCGTAAACGATTGGCTGATGTTTTTAAGGCCCTACCTCGTGCACAGATGGTGTATATTAATATTATTCCTTTCAGTGCACCTAATAAATAGTCTTTTATCAGTTAGTAAAGACAGTTTCAAGTAATATTGCAAAAATGTATAAAACAAAACATCCTCTTTAGCACCTTTAAAGAGGCTGCAAAAAATAGTGACAGCTCAAAAGACGTCTATGGGCTCACTTTAGTCTATGGGAAATTATCCCATTTCCAATTCTTGTGAACCCGACCACCACCACTACCACTACCAACTTTTTGTTGTCGTTGTTGAGATTGACCCTAACACATTTTGTCATTTCTAACACGTTCTAAGCATTTTGTATGTTAGCTGTACTCAAACAGAGTTTTTTTCTTTACTCAAACAGTGTGATTGCCAGTGTGTTTGTAGTTTGTGTCATGTTGAGCATCTTGCTCATTTAATAAATAAAGCTGTGCTATCCAGAGCTCACAGGTTTGTGTTTACACCACAACTTTACTTGGATCAGCTGTCACATAACACTGTATCAATTGCACACGCTGACTGTGACAGTGTGAGTGACGGGGTGTGTGTGTGTGTGTGTGTGTGTGTGTGTGTGTGTGTGTGTGTGTGTGTGTGATGGTGAAACTGTATCCAAGCCTGTTTCTCGACTTCCGGGCAAGATGAGTCATAACAAAATTTAGATATTTATGGACACATTATCAAAAGATCTACTTTGAAATACAGTGCAAATCCTTTAAACTGCACATGCGAAAATGAAGTCACTGATTAGATACTGAATTTTCTCAGTACCAAATTCTCATCAAAACAGGTCAGAACTCATATTTTAGTACAGTTTTTTTTTTTTTTTTTGGTTATCTTTAAACATAATTTGGCAATGAGTGACATAGAGCTGCATTTACTCAGCCATTTAAATACTAGCATTTCTACTTTCTCTGACTTTTTATAAGATTAAAGGATTATTTAAACATATGCAGTACCTAAGTGGTGTGTTATTTGGTTTTGCCACAGGAGGCAATGAGAGAGAAGATATACACTCCCCTCTCAGTAGAAAGTGCTGTGGATGCCAGGTACACATTATGAGACATCTTGTTATCTGAAAAAACTTGATTTTTCATTGCATTTTAAGTATATATTTCTCTATTCTAATCACAGAGATGCAGTTGCCAAGATCCTTTATTCCTTGCTCTTTCATTGGCTGACAGAACGTATCAACGGACGGGTCTACCCCAGGAATGAGGCGCTGTCCATATCTTTACTGGATATATACGGGTTTGAGGTATGCAGTGGCACTCCCACAAACACAGAAGCTAATTCTATATTAGTCATTAGATAATTTTTTCACCTTAAAGGTAAAATGTGCAGTTTTTTTTATTTTTAGGAATTTAGACCTTCTAAATTGCATTTAAATTACATCTATCTCCATGTCATCTCGGTCTGTGTTGTCCAGAGCTTGATGTTCAACAGCTTTGAGCAGCTCTGTATCAACTATGCCAATGAGACCCTGCAGTTCTTCTTCAGCAAAATTATTTTCAAACAGGAGCAGGTGAGAATTACACCATCATTATCAAGTTTAGGGTCATAGGATGCTTTTGAAACTCTCTTGTGCTCATCAAGGCTGCATTTATTTGATAAAATACAGTAGAAACAGTAATAGCTGTTTTCTATTTAATATAGTTTGGAAAGTAATTTATCCCTGTGATTGCAAAGCTGAATTTCCTTTAGTTTTTAGTGTCACATGATCCTTAAGAAATCATTCTAATATGCTGATTTGGTGCTCAGGAATCATTTCTTATTTTTATCAGTTATGAAAATGGTTGTGAAGCTTACATTAATTTTTAATTTGTAATGATTATGTATTTTTGCTTCATTTTTTCAGGATTTCTTGATGAATAGAAAGTTCAAAAGAATGGCATTTATTTGAAATAGAAATCTTTTATAAAATTATAAACGTCTTTACTGACAGTTTTGGTCAATTTAAAGTGTCAGTTCTGAATAAAAGTATTAATTTAAAAAAAAAAAAAAAAATCTTACTGCCCCAAATTTTTCTAAAACGTAATTCAGGGGACCTTAATAAATGGTCGAATTCATTTAATGAACGAATTCATTTAATGAACTTAAATGCATGGTTGCAAATTAAAAATTCTAATTTATTGTTTTAATTAAAAATTTTAAGTTGAAAACATTATTTTATTGAGTTCTGTTGACATAATGTTGATCATTACATCAGCTTAATATCTTCTGTTTAATATCTTTAAACTCTAATTTCTGCTTTGCTTTTTAAAAAAAAATTAGGTTGTAGTAATGTAATGAAATTGTCTCGATAACTTCGGAAATTAGGCAGTGGATTTCTAGTTCCCAGCATGGTTTGCATAGGACTGGATAAGGAGAATAAATATTGAAATTAAGTTAATTTATTTGTTTTAGTGAAGGGAAAGACCAGTTAGTGTTTAATGCTGTTATGTTTGGCATTTAAAAGAGTTCCTGTAATGCTCAAGTTTTTGTGGTTACCATTGTGCTAAGGAGTAGATTCATGAAGATAAAAATTACATTGACTCTATAAGCGATGACTGCACTAATACCAGTGACAAGCAGTATCTTACTTGTTCATTAAATATATATGTTAAATAAGTTATGTTAACATGTGCTATGATAGCTGTTGATTTGAACTGAAGTAGATAAGATTAATCGGTTCCTGGGCTACAACTCTTGGCTTTTTTTTTTTTTTTGAGTAATCAACCTAATTTGTAGCAGAAACTTTGTGTTTCGTAAGTTCCTCTAACTCAGTGTATCTTGTTGGTTGAATGTAATTTCACTCAGTTGTCATCACTCAAAAAAATGTATGCAAACTGTTGCATTAATTTTATTTGTAGAGCCAACACATTATTTTTCTGAGTGTATGTAGACATTTTGATTCTGTGATTTCTTTGAAATAATCATTCAAAACATAAAACAGCACACTCTCTTTCTGCATGTCTTTGTAGGAAGAGTACATTCGAGAGCAAATCAACTGGAAAGAACTGACCTTCACTGACAACCAGGCATGCATAGACCTTATCGCTGCAAAGCCCCATGGGATACTCCGCATCCTTGATGATCAGAGCGGCTTTCCGCAGGTTATACACTTAAATTTTAATGTTGCATGGGGATAAATGAAGAAACCTAATATATATACACCACACGTTTTAACATTTGTTGACAGGCCACTGACAACACCTTCCTTCAGAAGTGCCACTATCACCATGGAAACAACCCTCTTTACTCCAAGCCAAAAATGCCACTGCCAGAGTTTACTGTCTATCACTACGCTGGCCGTGTAACTTACCAGGTAGTAGAAATCACAAAAATGCATTTATGTCATGCCAAAGGTCAGAGGTCATAGCTCCACTCTATTGCTTCTTGTAACTTTGAATTAATTTACCATTAGTAACTGAGGTTTTAATGTTACCAGCCTGTCGAAAGAGAATCTCACAGAGGGATATACTGATTTTAGGTCCATAAGTTCCTGGATAAGAACTACGATCAGGTTCGGCAGGAAGTGTTGGATCTGTTTATGCAGAGCCAGAACCGAGTGAGTCCATGTATCTCTATGCATGCAAGTGTTTGTGTGTATGTGAAAGCATATCATATTTTTCATCTCTTAAAGACAATATGAATATGGGTTGTTGTTTTTTTCTATTTATTTTTTTGATGATCCTGAAGTATGAATGTGAATTTAAGTTTCTAATAGAGATATGTGGGTGTGTTTTCTAGATGGTGTCCAATCTCTTCATAAGGCATGCTGAGATGCTGAATCAGCAAAAAGGAGCAATGAACAGGAACAGCACAGTGACTCGGAAATATCAGCCATCTACTGTGGCTGCCAAGTTCCAGCAATCACTACAGGAGCTCCTAGACAAAATGGAGAGGTCTTATACACTCATATACACAAAGAGATGTACAATACACTTGTTTATCAGCACATACACATACATGCATATATTTGTTTCTCCTGATTATGTTTCTTTGGCAGACTTGATTGAGTCTGTTAAATCTCCTGTTCTTCTCACTTTTTTTCAGGTGCAACCCATATTTTGTGCGCTGCATAAAGCCAAATAATAACAAGGTATTACGTTTTTTTAAAATACTCTCTTAAGTCCTCCAAGGCTGCAATTATTTGATAAAAAATACAGTACAAACAGTAATATTGTTAAATATTATTTATAATAACTGTTTTGTATTTTAATGTATTTTAAAATATATTTTATTTCTGTGATGGCAAAGCTGAATTTTCAGCATCATTACTCCAGTGTTCAGTAACATGATCCTTCAGAAGTCATTATTAATTTTATTAATAATATTATTAATAATGGTTCTTCTTATTTTCAATGCTGAAAACAGCTTTTGCTGCCTAATATTAAAAATGAAAATCTTTTGAAACATTATAAATGTCTTTACTGTCACTTTTGCAGCAAATTATCAGTATTTTCGAATGATTTCTGAAGGATCATGTGACTCTGAAGACTGGAGTAATGATGCTGAAAATTCAGCCTGCCATCACAGGAATAAATTACATTTTAAAATAAATTACAATTGAAAACATTTATTTTAAATGATAGCAATATTTCACAATATTTCTGTTTTTACTGTATTTGATCAAATAACTTTTTTTATTGTTCAAATCATAAAAAATTAAAATAAATTAGCCGTTAATGCAACTCAGAATGTATATTTAAGTGTATTTTTGCTTATATATACTGAGTTTCCACTCTAATGTGTAAATTAAATAAATGTATTTGTGTGTCCATTCAGGAGCCTGGTATATTTGACCCTGAGTTGGTCGCTACTCAGCTCAGATATTCAGGAATCTTGGACACAATCCGCATCAGGAAAGAGGGCTATCCAGTCAGAGTGCCGTTCCATAAATTCTTAAACAGGTATCCTACTCAACAGCTGGTGCTTGTTACTTATGGGTGCTGTGACGTACGGTGTGTAATCTAGTCTAGTGCTATAAATAGACGTGTGCCAGTGTATAGAATACAAATTTTAGAATAAATTATCTCCGCCAATGTGTCCCCAGGTACAAAGCCCTGCTGGGAATGAAGAAGCCACCACCTCCAGATGGAGATAACTGTGTCATTATGTTAATGAAGCTTTGCCCAATCAACAAAGGAGATTATCAAGTGGGTGTGTCAAAGGTAAGCAGGATAATAAAACTTTGCACTTCTAAAGATGCAAAAATTTTGCTTTCTCGAAAAAACTGACAATTTTACATTGTGTAATGTTTGTTTTAATAATGTGATTTTACTCTTAGATCTTTCTAAAGGAGGAAGTGAATCAGTTATTGGAGAGTAAACGTGATCGTATGATGCATGTAGCTGCACTGACCCTTCAGCGCTACGTACGGATGTATTTTGTACGCAAGAACTTCCTCAAGTTCCGTTCAGACATGACAAATCTTCAGGCTCGCTGCAAGGGCTACCTGGCCAGGTAAACTTCTACCTACTGCCTGTGACTTTAATGCCGTGTCATTTGCAAATACTAAAAATTGTGGTTAACTTTGTTAGGTAATATGATTTACAGCTAGAGAATAAAAATCGAATCTGGGTCATATTGTGAAGTTTAGGGATTTGTACCCTACAGGAAAAACTAGTTAACACCAGCTTTTGGCTGCGTTTACACTGACAAATCTGTTTTTTGTATCCATTCTGAGCCATTCTGAGCCACCTCCACTACAAGGCAAGGGGGAACACATTTACCCTAAAAAATTATTTCACTTCAGAATTCTAAATCTGTTGGTGGAAACTGCCTAGTGGGCAGCACTGACAAATTGCGCAGTTGTTCTTGGGGCGTCCCGAGTTCGAGTCCCGCCTCGTGGATCTTTCCTGATCCTGTCCCCCCCCCCTCTCTCTCGCCAATTTCGCTTCCTTTCAACTTACTATCCTGTCATAATAAAGGCAAAAATGCCCAAAAAATAAATCTAACAAAAAAGAAAAATGAAAAAAAAAAAGAATTCTAAATCTAACGACCTGTTGATAAAATAACTATGGAAAGCTAATGTTATTTTTATTCGTTCAGTCAAATTTTGCACTGCAAACATTAATGGCAGTTTTAACTTGGTATAAAAGAACCACCTGAATTATACACTGCGTTCCAAATTATTATGCAAGTGACATATCAGTAAGATTTCAGTACAATAAACATTCAGATTTTAGTTTTTCTAAGAAAATGTTTGTTTGTTTATTTATCCATGTCTTTTTAGATAACTGGTATCAGTCTCAGACAAAATAATTTGCCAGATCTATGAAAACCCAACTTAGAGGTTGTTCCACATTATTAAGCAAGTCACAGTTCTCATGCAATATGGGGAGGAAGAAAGATCTTTCTGAAGATGAAAAGCATGAAATGGTGCAATGTTGTGCAAAAGGCATGAAAACAACTAGTATTGTGTGAAACTGAATGGAGATTATCAAATTATCATAAGATTTGTGAGTGATTTAGAGCACAGCAGAACTGAAATCTTACTGATATGTTACTTGCATAATAATTTGGAAAGCAGTGTATATAAAAAAATTATATACAGCCCAGCCATTCAAAACCTGAGGGTCAACCATGTTGCTGAAAGTGATCACCATTAGAATCTTTCTATAGTTGGGTGAGGATTAATGTAAATGCAGACGAGTCAAAAAATCAGATATGTTCAAAAGATCAGATCTGTGTATTAAGCCTTGCAGTGTAAATGCAGCTTTTGATTGTAGCTGCTTCACAGGGTTTCTAGCTGGTTGAAACTGGACATTAACTGATCATTAGCTAAGTTTAGGTGCTCAATAAGTTGGACAACTAGCTATTAAGGATAAAGTCAATCTAGCAGACCTGATCATCTTATATAATATTGTTAGCAATGTAGACCACCTTGATTAAACTGGCTGAGCTGGTTAACCATGTTCCAAAGCTTGACCACCTTATGATCTGTTTTTTCCTTGAAGGAGAAATATTTTTGTAGAAAAAAGCAAAATGTTACAGTAATATCAACTAAATTGACTGTTGTTGTTTGTTTTTGAAATGACTGAAACTTCCCTCACTCTCTCTTTGTGCCTTTTAGGCGACGGTTTCTGCGAATGCGTATAAACCTGATCAGGCACCGCGCGATGGTCCGACTCATTGTCAACCGCAAAAGATACATCCGGGTACGTTACCTAATAACGAGTTCAAATCATTACTTCACTAATACTAAAGTGTGTAATGCAATTAATATGAGTTCAGATTAAGGTTTTCAAATTTTTAATGCTTTAACTTTGGTTTATGGCTTTGTTACAGCTCAACATCTTCTTAGCAAGAAGAGCAGAGGAAGAGAGGAGAAGGATTGAACTGGTAAAAGAACAGTCTGTGCTCATTATTAGTTAAGGACCAATAAGGAACAATTATGTTTATTTCATCACCCTAAAGATGACTGAGGTTGTATCATTAAATCCTTTTGTAGTTCATATTTTAATATATTAAACTTTCAAACTAACAGAACTCAGTGTTCTTTAGATTTCAGTTTTTAAATACCCAGCCAAACATTTTCGACTTTTCTTAACGAGAGTTTTTAGTATGTGTTTTCTCTTTTCTGTAGGAGCGAACAAGCAGGGAGGTGGTAAATGTGACTCAGCTGGTTATTCCTGCAGAGTTGGGAGGATTGTTACAGGCCACAGCAGGTTATTCACAATTTCCCAGTGTGTCTTCCTTATTATTAATGATATTTGCTAAGGCAAACATCGCTATTATTATCATTGTTCAAGCTTTATTAAAAACCTTTAACCTTATTTATCAAACTGTGGCACTGTTTATGCTACAGATCTGAATGATACCTCAAATCATGCCACTGGTTGAAGAGATGTGCAATTACCTTTCTGAGCGATCAGATTTATCTGTCCAGCAGATGATAAAAATGAATTGAAAATCAGCTCTTTTGAATTGATCTAGTAAGAAACCATCCAGAAACCCTAACAACTCAGTGTTATATAAATGAACTAAAACTAAAACTGAAATAAAAAACTAAAATTAAAAAGACAAAAATTAAACTTTAACACATTTGTCACATTTGAACATCAAAACAGGGCATTACTTTACATAATAATTTTAAAATAATATTAAACCTTTTGCCGTTTTTGTTTTTAGCTGGTAGGGAACGTCATTCAGACTGCTTGGCTCTGGTTCAGGCTCCTAGAATACAGACAGACCCCCAGCTCACTCTTCCACTGGACATCAACAACTATTTGATGACCAAATATATACGCACCCATTTCAGGGTAAATGTCCTGCATGCTAACGCACACATATGCATAATACTCACAATTCACTCATATTAAGGACATAATGCAGTAAATTTTGTCTATATTTTTTTCTTTCTTGTGAGTAGGAATTGCAGTTTGGGATGCTAACAGCACCGCTGGAGAACTCACTGACCCGTCTAGTAGACGATCTGAAACAGGATGCTCTAGATGTGTTTATACTGGTAATGTTACGTTTAGCATAAATCCAGTCTCATTATCTGTCACACTTTGTAACTCTCTTGGCAGTTTGTTGGTGAATTTTCATATCTGTTTTGGTTTTCAGATTTTGAGGTTCATGGGAGATCCAAACCTGAATGGAGCTCAAGAAAACCTGTTTGGAAATTACATAATTCAGAGAGGCCTTGCCACTCCACCAATCAGAGATGAGATCCTAGCGCAAATAGCCAATCAGGTGTGGCGGAATGAAAACAGCAGAAATGCAGAGAGAGGTTGGCTGTTGATGGCTGCCTGTTTGAGTTCCTTTGCCCCATCTGAGAAGATGGAGAAATATCTGCTAAAGTGAGAGAACACACAAACACACTCTACCATTCAAAAGTTTGGGAACAGTAAGATTTTTGTAAAAAATATTGTTAAAATTTTAAATAACTGGTTTTTTTTCTATTTTAATGCATTTTAAAATGCAATGTATTCCTGTGATAGCAAAGCTAAATTTTCAGCATCATTACTCCTGTCTTCAGTGTCACATGATCCTTCAGAAATCATTCTAATAGGCTGATTTGCTGCTCAAGAAACATTACTTATAAATATCAATGTTGAAAACAGTTGTGCTGCTTAATATTTTTCCGGAATCTGTGATACTTTTTTATTTTGAGGATTCTTTGATGAATAGATTTATTTGAAATATATACTGTATATATACAGTATATATATATATATATATATATATATATATATATATATATATATATATATATATATATATATATGCATCTTTGCTAAATGAAAGTATAAATTTCTTTTTTTTTTAAAAACCTTACTGAACCCAAATCAAAGCACATCACTGATGCATATTTTATACAACAATGCAATAGTAAACATTTTGTTCAGGGACATGGAGCTAGAGCCAATGTGAGATTTAGCAGTTAAATAACTGTTTCTCCCTCTGTCTCTGTCAGATTTGTGTCAGACTATGCTCTGAATGGCTTTAAGGCACTATGCCAACACAAACTCCTCCAAGCCATGCAGAAATCTTACCTAGTCCCTGAAGCATCGCGAACATACCCTCCATCCCTGCTGGAGTGGACTGCCACCCGCAAGAAAGCACACATGGTTCTCCAGGTGCACTGTTTTGATGGTAAGACCCTGATAATGTTTTCTTACATGTATAACTAAGTAAAGAGGATAATTGTACACAGTGAACAAAACAGCATAGTTACAAACTATGAGCAAAATCGCATATCAAACTATTACTGGTTTTTGTCATCTTTTGCTGTTCAGACTCATTTTGGATGGTGCCACATTACTATACTTCACATGATATGGCTCAAAAATTCCTCTCTTAAAATTAGAAATAACACTAAAATAACTCAAAAACTAAAACTAATATGTTTTCCATTAAGTGCAACACATGTTACTGCCTCAAAAAAATTTACTTGCATGGCATAACCACCATAGACTGAGGGGTACACATACCTCCTCAATTATTAAATATGGCCAAATTGTCACAAAGTTGTCCCTTATTCTAATAGCACTCAGCAATGTCAAAATGAGATCGCAATGAACTAAAAGAAGGCAGGCTTTACTGTTCACAGAAGCTGAGCAAGAATTGCACACTGTAAAACCCGATAAGTTATGGTAACTCAGACCATTTGAGGAAACCGATTACCTTAAACCATTTAAGTTTTAAAAACCAATAAGTATGAGTACTGTAAACTCATATACATTAAGTTAAATTCACTTATATTTTAGTGTTGGTTTAGTCAATTATTAGAGTAAACCCAACTTTAAGATTTTAAGTTATTCCACTCATTCAGTTTAAATTCAGGTAACAAATTGGTAACATTGGTACAAAGCAATGATGACAGAACAGGAGGTGAAATGTGAGTAGCTAAGCATCTAACAGAACAACCGGAAATAGCAGTGAATTTGGCCATTAAATTGAAAATATAGGGTCTTCATTTACTTGATTCATAACTGAGTGTGACAAGACAAGAAATATTAATGGAGCTGTTTTTAGCATATTGGGCATATGATTAAAGGTCTTTTTAAAAGATGTAATATAAGTCTAAGGTGTCCCCTGAATGTGTCTGTGAAGTTTCAGCTCAAAATACCCCATAGATTTTTTTTTATTCGTTTTTTTAACTGCCTATTTTGGGGCATCATTAAATATGCGCCGATTCAGGCTGCGGCCCCTTTAAATTCTCGTGCTCCCCGCCCCCGGAGCTCGCGCTTGCCTTAAACAGTGCATAAACAAAGTTTACACAGCTAATATAACCCTCAAAATGGATCTTTACAAAGTGTTCGTCATGCAACATGTCTAATCGCGTAAGTATGGTATTTATTTGGATGTTTACATTTGATTCTGAATTAGTTTGATGGTGCTCCGTGGCTAAAGCTAACATTACACACTGTTGGAGAGATTTATAAAGAATGAAGTTGTGTTTATGCATTATACAGACTGCAAGTGTTTAGAAATGAAAATAACGACAGCTCTTGTCTCCGTGAATATAGTAATAAACGATGGTAACTTTAACCACATTTAACAGTACATTAGCAACATGCTAATGAAACATTTAGAAAGACAATTTACAAATATCACTAAAAATATCATGTTATCATGGATCATGTCAGTTATTATTGCTCCATCTGCCATTTTTCGCTATTGTCCTTGCTTGCTTACCTAGTCTGATGATTCAACTGTGCACATCCAGACATTAATACTGGCTGCCCTTGTGTAATGCCTTATATGAGCTGGCATATGCAAATATTGGGGTCATACATATTAATGATCCCGACTGTTACGTAACAGTCGATGTTATGTTGAGATTCGCCTGTTCTTCGGAGGTCTTTTAAACAAATGAGATTTATATAAAAAGGAGGAAACAATGGTGTTTGAGACTCACTGTGTCATTTCCATGAACTGAACTCTTGTTATTTAACTATGCCAAGGTAAATTCAATTTTTAATTCTAGGGCACCTTTAAGATTTAATGTGTGCATGTTTTAAAATAAATCTTTGTGAATAGTTCCAATTGTTTACTATAAATGCTGTCTAGGCAGCTCACTTCACTTGGTGAAACAATGCTTCAAGATGAACTGAGGTCAGTTCAATGTTGATTCAGTTCAGTTCTGTGTAAAAATCATCGACTATGAATCTAGTTCAATTCAGCTATAAGCAGCTCTACAGAAGGCAATAGTGCCGCTTTTCAGCTCAAGTCAGGTCAATCAATGTTGATTTAAATCAGTTAAATAACAGTGTTGATGTAAAATTCATCAGTTATGAAACAAAGTCTATTCAGCTATAAATCTATTCAGTTTGAGTTTTTCTTCTCATCTATTAGTGTCAGTGCACTCTCTTTCTCTCTCCTTAATTTCCTGTCCCCCTTTCTGCTGTCTCTCTCAGATAATGGATGTTAATGTCAGGTCAGGATGCAAATCAGGACTGGTGTCATCTGTCCATCCTTTCCTCTCATCTATTTAATCTCTTCTTCTGTCATTCCCTATATCTTTCTTTCAGCCTCTCCTCTTTCATCTAATCTTGCTCGCTCTCTCTGTCTCTCTGCTTTATTTCACTCCTTCTCTCATCCAGTTACACTGTCTCTCTGTCCTCGCCTGTTTGGGCTGGAGCAGATTAGTAGATATGTGATAGTGTGTGTGTGTTTGGATTGTGTATGTGGATGAGTGTGTGTGTGCTGCTGGTATAGATAAGATGGTCAGTCAGCATTATCTTGACTACTCTTTCCACCCGTCAATTCTCTTACTATTACATAACCATTACAAGCTACAGGTATTAATGACCTCTTATTGGAGATTTTTCTCCTGTGTATTGATCATATACAACATTATGACCGGTCTCAGGTGAAGAGAACATTGTTGATCATCTTCTATGTTCTCATAATCAACGTGTTGGATACAGGAGAAATGGGCTGGAATAAAGATCGGAGTGACTTTGTTAAGGCAAGGTGACTGGGTCAGAGTATCTCTGAATTGGCAAGGCTTGTGTGTTGCTCCCGGTCAGCAGTGGTGATAATTTACCAACAGTGGTCCAAGGAGGAACAAACCACAAACTGGCGACAGGGTGTTGGGTGCCCAAGGCTCACCGATGCATGAGGGCAACAAAGGCTATCCTATCTGGTCTGAGCCAACAGAAAGTCTACTGTTGCACAAGTCACACAAAATTTTAATGATGGTTATGGGAAGAATGAATGACCAGTCAGAGTGCCTATGATGACCCCTGTCCAGCGTCAGAAGCAACAATGGGCATGTGAACGTCGGAACTGGACCTCGAAGCAGTGGAAGAAGGTCACCTGGTCCGATGAGTCCTGTTTTCTTTTATATCACGTGGATGGCCAAGTATGTTTCCTGGGGAAGTGATGGCAACTGTGGGATGACGACAAGCCGGTGAAGAGACTGTGATGCTCTGGGCAATGTTCTGGTGGGAAACCTTGGTTCCGGCCATTCATGTGGATGTAAATTTGACATGTGCCACCTACTTAAACATTGTTGCAGACCAGGTACACTTCTTCATGACAGTGGTGTTCCCTGGTGGAAGTGGCCTCTTTCAGCACTCTCATCATTTAACCAACGATTGAACTAAAAATAATAAATCGTGGGAACAAATTCTTAATTCATGGCCATGATTTTTTCTTTTTTGCGGGGCAGGGGTCATATGTGTTAAATGGACTCACAGATATGGATTATTTTTCTAAAAAATGTGTTCATTTAAAGAAAGAAAGTGGCATTAATGTGTAATCCAATTTGTGTACTATAATAACAGAGAGACTTGGGTTTGTTTTTTTTTTTTTTTTTGAGCCAGTATTATTTGACTATCTCTTTATAGGTGTCTCTTTCCTGTGTCCTGTCCACTCCTGGACCAATGGAGAGGGCCTTGCAGGAGACATTCTACAACACAGGTGATTTTTTTTCACTGAATTTTTAGAGATTCACTTGACAATAATAATCTTAAAGCTGCAATTCTTTACACGACTTTTACACAGATTTTTTACACAGTCGAACTAGTTGCCGAAAATCAGAGTCAGTCTGCAGATTTTTAGGTAGTTGGAGTTGATAGATTTTGCAGAAAATGACGTGGTGTATGATGGGTACAGACTCAGATTTTTTTAGCTTCAGACTGATTTCATCCGGTTTGGGGATTTCAAACATATTTGATATTTTGAGCCAATTTCAGAACACATACTGTATTAATTTGTCATCTCCTATCAATGAGGCACACGTTTCTGCGCGAGTTTGTTGTTTTCTGAATTACTTGAAAAATCTATTCGTTTGTGGTCGTTTAGTGCAATTTTTCTCGGTAACCATTTACAAAGTCGGCAAGTATATGATGCCAAGTATGTTATCTAGTGTCAGTAACCTTGTTAAAGGGTTAGTTCACCCAAAAATGAAAATTCTGTCATTTATTACTTACCCTCATGCCGTTCCACACCTGTAAGACCTTCATTAATCTTCGGAACACAAATTAAGATATTTTAGTTGAAATCAGATGGCTCTGTGAGGCCTCCATTGGGAGCAATGACACTTCCTCTCTCAAGATCCATAAAGGTACTAAAAACATATTTAAATCGGTTCATGTGAATACAGTGGTTCAATATTAATATTATAAAGCGACGAGAATATTTTTGGAGCGCCAAAAAAAACAAAATAACGACTTATTTAGTGATGGCCGATTTCAAAACACTGCTTCAGGAAGATTCGGAGCACAAATGAATCAGTGTATCGAATCTGCTGTTCGGAGCGCCAAAGTCACGTGATTTCAGCCGTTGGCAGTTTGACACGTGATCTGAATCATGATTCGATACACTGATTCATTTGTGCTCCAATGCTTCATGAAGCATTGTTTTGAAATCGGCCATCACTAAATAAGTCGTTATTTTGCTTTTTTTGCACACCAAAAATATTCTCGTCGCTTTATAATATTAATATTGAGCCACTGTACTCACATGAACTGATTTTAATATGTTTTTAGTACCTTTATGGATCTTGAGAGAGGAAATGTCATTGCTCCCTATGGAGGCCTCACTGAGCCATCGGATTTCAACTAAAATATCTTAATTTGTGTTCCGAAGATGAACGAAGGTCTTTCGGGTGTGGAACGGCATGAGGGTGAGTAATAAATGACAGAATTTTCATTTTTGGGTGAACTAACCCTTTAACGGCCATCCTGCAGGGGCGTGTCCACCGAGAGTCGATGGGGTTGGTCCGTTCTGATGAAGGAGCTGGCGCAGTGGGTGGAGTTAGAGGGTCATGATTTTGTTCTCGATCTGGTGTGCGACCTGGAGCTGCTGCCAGACTTCCCTAAACAGAAAACATACTTCATCATCTCTACTGAAGACCCCAGCAAAGCACGACCTAACGCGAGCATGTATGCATCCCATAATATTTTGTTGTTTTCCCACGTTTCCCACGCTGTAGTGTTGTGACAATGTTTAATACATACGTTTGTATGCAGAAGTCTTTTTGGCAGTGGATTTGAAGAGGATGAGGAGGGGCCGCTCTCATACGCCAACCGAACGAGCGCCATTGCAACCAACAGCCTACCGATTTCTGAAGGCCACTACAGTCTGGGTAGCCTCCTTTTTCAGTCTTTTAAATTAAGCACAACATACACTTGTTCCTAAGTGAAAAGACATAAAGTCATTGACCCTTCCCAATCTGATTGGCCAGTGATTGTTATTCCACCAATAGGCCTAGTAGTCTGTCTCATGAGTCATGAATAACCGAGCATAACCTCAAGAAACACTAAACTACAGCCCCTGCTTTAATCAGTAGCAGATCTACAGCCCTGCATGTAGAGTAGAATCAGATACACACAGAATGGCTAGATTACATACAGCTAAACTAACCCCGATTGTGTTCATGTAACCTTTCTGTTTACATGTCCAGAGGATGAGTAACATTATACAGGTTTTAGGGGTCTTGCAGGGGTGAATGTTCAGGTCATTGATCATTAATAATGTTTTTGAGGCATGGTTTGTTCTACCAGTCTTATTGTCTTGGCATATTTTGATTTGATGAGATTTTTAGGTTAATGAACACATGAAAAATGTTCTCTGACCCTCTTAACCATTTTTTTCCTCTTAACGGGTTAGTTCACCCAAAATGAAAATTCTGTCATTAATTACTCACCCTCATGTCATTCCAAACCCGTAATACTTCCGTTCTTCTTCTTAACACAAATGAAGCTTTCTGTCCCATAGACAGCTACACAATTGAAACTTTGCCGCTTCAAAAAGTTCATAAAGAGACCCTTAAACTAATCCATATGATTTGAGCGGTTTAGTCCAAATTTTCTGAAGAGAAACGATCACTTTATATGATGAACAGATTGAATTTTGGCTTATATTCACATTCACATCAACTCACACATCAGTTGTGGTAAACAGAAGCTCAAGAAAATTGGCTTGACGTCTGAGAACCAATCATTCTCATGTGTTAAGCAGCACATTTGAGCTTCCAGAAGAGGTTTGTTCTCGTACTTCATTCAGGTTCGGTTGAGCTCCTGTTTATATTTGCTGATCAATGTTTATATGTGAAAAAAAAAAAAAAACTAAATTAAATCTGTTCATCATATAAAGCAATCGAGTCTCTTCAGAAAATTTGGACTAAACCGCTCAATTCATATGGATTAGTTTTATGATCTCTTTATGAACTTTTTGAAGTGTCAAATTTTCAATTGCATAGCTGTCTATGGAGGGACAGAAATCTCTTAGATTTTATCAAAAAGATCTTCATTTGTGTTCTGAAGATTAACGAAAGTCTTACGGGTTTGGAACAACATGACGGCGAGTAAATAATGACAGAATTTTTGGGTGAACTAACCCTTTAACATTTTTTCGCATATGGTCATGTGACAATGTATTAATCAATGTAAAATTCAAAACTTGCTGTTTTTACAGCTTAGTTATCAGAATTGACAGTTTTCTATTTTAATATAGATTAAAATGTAATTTATTCCTGTGATCTGAATTTTCAGCACCATTATTCCAGTCTTCAGTGTCACATGATCCTTCAGAAATAATTCTAATATGCTGATTTGGCACTCAAGAAACATTTTTTATTATTGTCAATGAAAACAAATTAAATTTTTTTGGAAACCGTAATATATTTTTTAGGATTCTTTGTCCTTGCTGATTAAAAGCAAACTGACCCCAAACTTTTGAACAGTAGTGTATCTTGGGATGTACTTGCTTCTTAGGTAAATTTACCTTGTTTTAAAGGGTCATGAAACCCCCCTGTTTTAGCCTGGTCGTTCACACCTCAATGTGAACGCTGGAAAAAGTCTGTTAAAATGGGCGTGTAAAGCTCTGGAAAAGTGGGAGTGTAGAGGGGGGGGGAAGAGGGGAGAGAACAACCAATGAAGCACAGACATAGAACACATATAATATTATAATATTATTATATGAGCACGGAGAAAATGACAACAAACTCCCAAGCACAAGGGAGAAATGCGAAAGAATATTTAATAGGGCTAATAATAGGCTACTTTGATTACGTTTACGAGCACTGCAGTCTCAAAATCAGTCTTTTGTCTATTAGAATAATCGTGTGGTCGCGTTCAGATAGGCTTCACCACTGTATCAGTGTCCAGTTTGCACATATAATTCATTTGAAGAAGACTTGATGAAATATGTGTGCATAACTACACCATGCTGGTTAATGTTTGGTGCAGGTGAATGTGTGAAATAAAAACTTTAAACACGGATACTTTATTCTGTATGAGCTATGTGACACGTGGCTAATGTTGTTAAACACAACGCGAAGCTCCGTGCTGAAACCGATCATATGCGTGCTCCGCGTGTATATCATAACAATCGTATTTTTCATGTGTTCGTATTCAAACTTCAGCTCTGACCGCATCGCGAGCAAAATACAAACAACACATGTGCTGCTGTGCTGAGGGAAACAGCCTACGGCTCGCGTGTTTGAACACAGCTAGAGCAGGCAGTGGTGAATGAGCCGCACTTTTGTGACGTTTGATTTCTCCGCTGTAATGCGATCTCACGCGAACATATTTTCCATTTGTGCTGGTAGATTACAGCAAAACAATCCACATGCACACAAACCTCTGCACTGGTCGCGTCGCAGGAAAACACATTGTGTTGTAGCACTGAAATCACTCTGAAAAATGCAAAAATAACTATTTTTCACTTATGAATAACATTAATGAGTACCTTTAGTGTTTTCAATGATGTGCAGCCTATACCTGTTTACATCTCAAAAAAATTGTTTTGGAATTTCATGACCCTTTAAGGATGTTTAAATAATTCTACTGCAAAACAAAATGATGATTAAACATGAATTCCTGTTAGCACTTCCACTTTATCCTTATTTCTTCTCACTCTCTCTCTCCTCTGTCTCTTTCTGTCTTTATTAGACTCAGAACCATCCTATGATGCCACTCAGCGTGGGATGGACCGGTATTTGGACAGCCTCTTTGACCCAGTTCTGTCTGATGGAACTGGGGTACAGTGACACCTGATTAACTCACACACACAAATGTCAATTGTGTGTAATAGAGAGCGAGAGTATGAAAGATTGCTTTACAGGGTTACTATACTTCTCACAGCCTCATTTATGTGAATGTTGATTGCGGGTTTGAGTGTGTGTTTGGCTGCGCTTCCTATGATCGTTTTACACAGAGCACTAGGAAAAAAGTAAGCAAATGAGGGTGTAATTTTTTAATGAGGCTTATCCCACATGCAGAGAGAGACAGAGACCAAGAGTCATGCAGCAAACTACACACACACATCATCAATGAGATTTATCTAAATTAAAATCTGTTATAGAAACAGATTAAAACAGTAAAAGATCACAATTTAGTTTAGGGCCCAATTCCCACTATTAACTTTTGCCTCAGTAAACTCCTAATTACTGCTTATTAATAGTTAGTAAGGTAGTTGTTAAGTTGTAGGTATTGGGATTAAGGGATTTAGAATATGGTCATGCAGAATAAGGCATTAATATGTGCTTTATATGTACATAATGAATTTATATAATGAACAGCCAATATCCTGTAATATGCATGCTAATAAGCAACTAGTTAATAATGAGAATTGGACCCTAAACTAAAGTGTTACCCAATAAAATATGTGAAAGCATAAGAAATACATTATAATGTAAAAGTAAAAATAAGTTGTTTACCTTCTTTTTTTAATGGAATACAAATGGAGCTTTTAGGGTTTATTTTTTTGTTTATTTTTAGATCGTATTAAAGTGTAAAATAATTTTTTTTCACAATTTGAACCTGAAACTAAAATATGATACTAACAGGAAGAGTCCTAGTCAGCCAATGTGGATGTTTAACCTTTACAGCACGAAAACAATGAAGGAATCTGCAGATACAGCATAAACAAGAGACTTATAACTTATAGACTAATAAAAATAACCTGTAATGCAATGCTCAATATGGCAGCTGTTGGAAAGCAGCATTGTCTGATCTATTTACTCCAGAATGGTGTTTATGCACAGTAGCTGGACTAACTGGACTTTTTTTCACTCAGAAAGATATTAAGAAAGTAAAAATGGGTTGTTTAACTTGGAACGCAAAAGTTTTTTTTTCCCCCTTTAGTACTCTGAAGCATGCGGTCTTAGTAACTAACTGGATTGTTCTTTTATATGTAGGACCTTGATGCTTCAGTTTTGTCTGGTAGGATGAAGGGTGGAGGAGGTGTAGGTGGAGATGAAGCACAGTCTCCTGCTAGAGTCACTCTCTCAGCCGCTCTTCAGCCTGGAGGTAAACACACATTCACTTAATGCTCTCTGCTGAGAAGTCCAGCTTAAAAAAGCAGGAATTTCTTTGCTGTTCTAAGCTGGTTTATGCTGGTTTCAGTGCTGGACTGCCTGTAAAACGTATCCAATTTTAACTGCATACATACAGTATACTCAAGTAAAGTGATATATATACTAATCTCAGCTGTCACAAAATGTAACTCTATTATCACCCAGCTCTTTAACCTTTTCTGCATATGCACAGTATATTCATATAGAGCAACATATTCTATATAGCATATCTTATCTGGTTGATTGCTCTAGTTGATCGTCGCAAAACTTTTATCACCCAGCTCTACTAAAATGCAACTATAAGGCATGATGATTATTACAATATGATAAACATTCTACTTCTAAACAATCTGTATTGTGAAAAGCTCCATACAAATAAATTCGACTTGACTAATGAATCTGGTCAAGCAGCAGTAAAGTTAAGAAACCTGGTAGAGACACCAGCACACCAGAATCCCATCCTGCTGATCTTTTAAGATGGACTCAATTATGAATGCCCACATACTGAATATAATTTAATGATGTGATGGGCCGTGTGTATGTGTGATATTTTTCTGTTATGTGTATTTTGTAGCAGTGAGAGTTCTGCCACCCATACCTGGCACTTCAGTCATGCCCAGTATGCCAGCGGTGCCAGGTATTTTTAATTAAAATGCCATCAGCTTTAAAGAGCTTGATGTGATAAATTCAATGATTCAATGTTGTCTTTTAATTCTGCCCCTCAGACCAACAGCAAACTGTCCTGGCCCAACAGCAACAAACCATCATCAACCAGCAGGCCGTCATTATGGTACTACATTCTATTAATAATTAATAATTCTTCCCAAAATTAAAATTCTCATTTACTCATCCACATGTTGTTTCAAACTATATTTCTTTGAAGTGATGCTTTTGTTTTAAAGAATAATGTAAGGTGAGTAAATTATGACAGAACTTATATTTTTTTGTGGGGAAAAAAACACTTTTAGTTTATTATAGTTTATAGTTTATAATTATAGTATTATAGTTTTTAGTTTAGTTGAGGGTTATTATTGTTAACTAAAACTGAAACCATACAAAAACAAAAACATTTTTGTTACTTGAAATAAAATAAATGTTAACTGAAATAAAAAGCTTAAGTTTCAACATTTTAGTTCAGCATTTTAGTACTAAAATAAGTAAACCTAAATAAATTAAAACTAATAAATACAAATTTATAAAAACTATATAGACAGATTTTTTAAAATCTAATAATGACAAAATGACAAAAACAGACAAGATTATCTAAAAATAGAATCTTAACAAAAGTATTAACTAAAATTATAATAGTATATCAATGATACTAAATTAAAACTGGTTTAGTTTACTTTATTATTTTTTTTTATTATTATTATTATTTTTTTTTTAAATATTATTAATTTTACTTTGAATGTTTGGTTAAAGATTTTGACTTATTTTGATGTAAAAAAAAATATGTAAATGTAAAATTATATGCCTTTTCAGTCAGACTGCAGTCACACCAACGATAATGTTAAAGCATAAAGAATATCCCCATCACACATCCACTTCACAACTATGAAAATAACGGCACAGGGAAACAGTCTCTTTGGAATCACTTTTAAAAAAAAAAAAATTCTAGCTAACAATAAAAACAATGACAGCCAATCAAAATCCTTCCTACCTTAAAGAGCTCAAACATTTAAAGTGGCAGTCAACAAAACTGCAGCGTGCACTTAGAATAAATAAAAAGATATCGTACGCTGATGTGGACGCTAATATAGTTATTGATTGTTTTAGTTATCGTTCTTGGTGTGAACTGGTTTTCAAGCATTTTAAGTCACCCTGTGTCTCTCGACTCTCCCTACATCTTCAGGCTCAGCAGATGACCATGCAGGCGATGGCTATGGTGACCAGTCCAGTGTCCAGTCCACCAATGTCTCCCCTCACCAGCCCTCCAACCAGTCCTCCTCCCACTCCTTACAGCACTCTGCCACCCAGCCCGTACCCTGCCATCCCTCCCAGCCCTTACGCAAACATCCCCCCCAGCCCTTATGCCCCACTTCCCCTGTCCGCGTACACAAGCCCCCCGATGACCCCGCACCCGGCTGTCGCCTCCACCTCGATCTATGCCACCCCCAGCACATCAGAAGGGCAACGTGAGCCCCTGAAGAAGAACAGCCCCCCAACTCCGCAGCCGCGGAACACCAAGACGACACAGGTGCACAAGTGTTGATATAATCTAGTTTATACTGTAAACTTGACATTGTGTACTAGGAATATTGTTGTTATTGTTGTTCCTCATTTGCTGTGGATAAAAGCATCTGCTAAATCAATACATGTCATGTGAATATAAATACAATACTATTCAAAAGTTTGAGGTCAGTAAGATTTTTTTTAAAGAAATGTTATTCTGTGAGGAAGCATTAAATTAATCAAAAGTGACAGCAAAGTCATTTACAAAAGATTTCAAATAAATGCTGTTCTTTGAATCCTCAAAACTAATAAGCAGCACAACTGTTTTCAACATTGGTAATTATAAGAATAAGTTTCTTGAGCAGAAAATCAGCAAATAAGAATGATTTCTGAAGGATCATGTGACACTGAAGACTGGAGGAATGATGCTGAAAATTCAGCTTTGCATCACAGGAATAAATTACATTTTTAAGTATATATAAATAGAAAATGGTTATTTTCAATTGTGATAATATTTTACAATATTACAGTTTTTACTGTATTTTTTATCAATTAAATGTAGCTTTGGTGAGCATTTGAGAGTTCTTTCAAAAACATTTTTAAAAATCCCTACCCCAAAATTTTTTATTGTAGTGTATGAACTTACAATAGCATGATTTCAGTTTGTGTAATTGATATTATATTTTTATTTTAGTTAAAGACTATATTAAATACATTTTAAAAACTGGTACATGACTTTTAATATAATATGGTTGACAGTTCTGCTTTTTTATTTTTGTGGTGTGTTGTGCTGTAGATAATAGTTATTTGTTGTATTTGTTTTTATTGATTCTCATTTATACTGTAACTTTTTCATATTACTCTGCAATTAAAGTGCTTTTAATTGCACTTTGATTGACTGTAGTTCATTTTTACTTACTTATATTTATCTAGTCTGTGTATCTGTTTAACTGCTGAGTATATTTTAATATAAGAACTGCTTTGTTTTTTGTTGATGATGATTTATTACCTTTGGCTAAATGATTTTCAGGCTGCATCATCTAATGGGTCATTAGGGAAGAAACAAGCCCCCGCTGCACCAATTAAACTTGACAGCAGGCCTGCTAAAAGACATGGTGTGATTGCATTTAATCATATATCTGTGTATTCAAGCCTAATTATGTCCAGCATTTGAAACAAATGCATTTTTTGTAACTTCTATTTATTCCAAACCCATTTTTCTTTCTGTCTTTCAGCTCCTGTTGCGGTCACGGGTCCAATGCGTTCTGCTCCGGCTCCTGGCACAGAGGTGGTGAAATATTCTGTCTCTAACTCCGAGCACATCGTTCCCAGCCACAACATTAAAGACATCATTAAACAATATCAAACTCCGGCCCCAGAACCTGTGCCGCAAATACAGAGGTGTGTTACCTGTGTATTTGCTCCTACGTATCATGCAGTAATATTATTTTATTATCATTCCTCTTAACTCAAAGAATGCCATGTGTTTGTTGACAGGCGAGATGGTAAAGGTTTTGTCAAGAAGTTAAACCCACATGATGAGGCAATGCAAATCCTAAAAACACAGATGGACAATCCACCTCCTCCAGAGGTGTGTATGTTTTCCTATATGGTTCTAACTCTCCCACTTCTGTACTATACATTTAGAGCATGTCTGAGCTATCTGAGCTAACTAATCGCTTAAAGACCCCCTGTTGTGAAAATCAAGTTTTTAATGTTGTTTATAAGCAGTGTTGGGGTAACACATTACAAGTAACTTGAGTTACGTAATCAGATTACTTTTTTCAAGTAGCTAGTAAAGTAACGCATTACTTTTACAAACCCGATTCCAAAAAAGTTGGGACACTGTACAAATTGTGAATAAAAAAGGAATGCAATAATTTACAAATCTCATAAACTTATATTTTATTCACAATAGAATATAGATAACATATCAAATGTTGAAAGTGAGACATTTTGAAATGTCATGTCAAATATTGGCTCATTTTGGATTTCATGAGAGCTACACATTCCAAAAAAGTTGGGACAGGTAGCAATAAGAGGCCGGAAAAGTTAAATGTACATATAAGGAACAGCTGGAGGACCAATTTGCAACTTATTAGGTCAATTGGCAACATGATTGGGTATAAAAAGAGCCTCTCAGAGTGGCAGTGTCTCTCAGAAGTCAAGATGGGCAGAGGATCACCAATTCCCCCAATGCTGTGGCGAAAAATAGTGGAGCAATATCAGAAAGGAGTTTCTCAGAGAAAAATTGCAAAAAGTTTGAAGTTATCATCATCTACAGTGCATAATATCATCCAAAGATTCAGAGAATCTGGAACAATCTCTGTGCGTAAGGGTCAAGGCCGGAAAACCATAGTGGATGCCCGTGATCTTCGGGCCCTTAGACGGCACTGCATCACATACAGTAATGCTACTGTAATGGAAATCACAACATGGGCTCAGGAATACTTCCAAAAAACATTGTCGGTGAACACAATCCATTGTGCCATTCGCCGTCGCCGGCTAAAACTCTATAGGTCAAAAAAGAAGCCATATCTAAACATGATCCAGAAGCGCAGGTGTTTTCTCTGGGCCAAGGCTCATTTAAAATGGACTGTGGCAAAGTGGAAAACTGTTCTGTGGTCAGACGAATCAAAATGTGAAGCTCTTTTTGGAAAACTGGGATGCCATGTCATCCGGACTAAAGAGGACAAGGACAACCCAAGTTGTTATCAGCGCTCAGTTCAGAAGCCTGCATCTCTGATGGTATGGGGTTGCATGAGTGCATGTGGCATGGGCAGCTTACACATCTGGAAAGGCACCATCAATGCTGAAAGGTATATCCAAGTTCTAGAACAACATATGCTCCCATCCAGACGTCGTCTCTTTTAGGGAAGACCTTGCATTTTCCAACATGACAATGCCAGACCACATACTACATCAATTACAACATCATGGCTGCGTAGAAGAAGGATCCGGGTACTGAAATGGCCAGCCTGCAGTCCAGATCTTTCACCCATAGAAAACATTTGGCGCATCATAAAGAGGAAGATGCGACAAAGAAGACCGAAGACAGTTGAGCAACTAGAAGCCTGTATTAGACAAGAATGGGACAACATTCCTATTCCTAAACTTGAGCAACTTGTCTCCTCAGTCCCCAGACGTTTGCAGACTGTTATAAAAAGAAGAGGGGATGCCACACAGTGGTAAACATGGCCTTGTCCCAACTTTTTTGGGATGTGTTGATGCCATGAAGTTTAAAATCAACTTATTTTTCCCTTAAAATGATACATTTTCTCAGTTTAAACATTTGATATGTCATCTATGTTGTATTCTGAATAAAATATTGAAAGTTTTTGGAATCGGGTTTGTAAATTTACAACAAAATATAACCAATTCCGTCAATGTGCAGGGCGGGGATTTTCTCCACTGACTTTGGATGTTCAAAGCATTTCTAAGGATACTGATTTTTAGAAGGCAGCTGTGTGACTCTAAGAGGGTGAACGGGAACATGGTTTGTGTAATGTTGGCAAAACATTATTAGCTGTTTTGGTGATGTAGTCAAGCCAATGGCTATGTCCGAAATTGTAGAGAGCGATACATAAAATGCATTACCATTCTGATACATCAACTTGTAGACAAGCCATAACTGGATCTTCCTCTTCTTCTTCTGAATCAGTTTCTGGTTCAAACATATATGGCCGAATTAAAACAATATTTCCACTTGCAATTGTGTAGCATTTACTACTGTTGATCGAATAGATCAAGTAGTCCGAGCTTCTGTGATTGAGTGAGTGGAGGCAGGGACTAATATGCATACAGTATTCATGGTTCCGCATCTACTAAATGAAGCAAGGGTGCAGAGTTACATTCAAGCTATTTTAACCCTTAAATGCATGACTGTTTCGCCAATCATTCTATATGTCTTTATCGACCCGGATCAATATCTAACATGGAAGGATCTCTACCTGTCGTGATAATATAAAACTCCTCTGATATATTGAGTAACAATTATAGAAGAATAAAATAAATCATATTTTGTTACTTTTTGGAGCTTGAAAGGGCTCAGTTTGAGCAGATGTTTTATGCCATCATCACTGTCCTCGTCAGAGCTCATTTCCCAGTAAATTCAGCAAATAATGGGCTATTTTTATGTTTGAGGTCACAAATATGAGCCCATTCGCGATCTCAAACGTATTCTCAAAACTATATAATTTTCAACATCTTCAAAATCAATATTTCGATCGCTAACAGCTTCACCAGATCCATCCAGTGACAGTGACAGTCATATTTGATTGCGTTCAGTATTTGCTCTGCAGTAAATCGCTGTCGTCACTTCAGCATTGTGTATCAGACATTGCCACCTTGTGGAATAAAGGTGAATTGGACTTATTCCGTCATCTAAGATTCAATTATTGTTGTGCAGAAAAAATATACGTACACTCATACACACCTCGGGTCGTTAGCGACCCTATGCAATTTTTACAAAAAATGAATACAAAAACAGGCATTCTTTTATAATTTTATAATTTTTTTCTTGTTATATTCTTTATAATAAATTGATTGAGGAATACCAAGAAGGTTGATGTCTAACTTTAAAAAATGAACGAGGAGGAGGGTAGTGAATGACGTCCCGGGTCACTTAAGACCTGAGGTATGCATTTAAGGGTTAAGGCATGAAAAAAATATTTTCACAGGAAAATTTAAATATGTCATTTTGATTATCAAAGATGAGTTTTAAGGGATACAATTATTGACTGCAGAGGGACTTTAATCATTAAAAATATGGTAATGGACACAAAGTTATATTCCACAAGGGGGCGCTTAGTGGCCCCCTCCATATCCTCCATAGAGCTGTGTTTAAATCTCAGGATGTATTGGTCTTTTTTGAAACTAACTAGTAATTTGTTTAAATCTATTAATTGCAAGGACTTAATGTCAACATTAAATAAAAAATTGACCTTTATACACATTCCTGGCCGTATTGACACATATACACATATAATATCTTGTGCTGTGTAATAACTGTTTGTGTAGAGAAAGCCTCCCACTCCAGCTGCTGTGTCCAGAGATGGAGGCCTCAAACCAACTAAAAGCAGCAAGAAGAAAGCACCAGAACCTCCACTGACTTTACCACCACCAGGTAAAGAACACACATATCACTTACAACAAATATCAAGGTATTATCACAGTTTTATCTCTTTTTGAACACAACCTTGATGGTATTACCATGGTATTGTCTGGAGTACCATGTAAAAAAATATAGTACCAATGGTACAAAGTTTCATAGTATAACCATCTTTTTGTAAGGGATATACGCTACTGTTCAGAAGTTTGGGGTCAGTAAGATTTCTTTTGTTTTTTAAAGTAATTAATACTTTTATTTATTGATCAAATGTGACAATAAAGACATTTATAATGTTACAAAAGATTTCTGTTTCAAATAAATGCTATTCTTTTATATCATGGTTTTCACAAAAGCACACATTTTTTCAACATTGATAATAACAAGATCTATATATCAGCATATTAAAATGATTTCTGAAGGATAATGATGCTGAAAATTCAGCCATCACAGGAATAAATCACATTTTAAAGTATATTAAAATAGAAACAGTTATTTTAAATTGTACAAATATTTCACAGTATTAAGGTTTATACTGTATTTTTGATCAAATAAATGAGCAAAACAGACTTCTTTCAAAAACATTAAAAAGTCTTAACGACTCCAAATGCATACTGTATGTCCTCAACCATCTCTATTTCTCCATCTGTCATACAAACACACACACACACACACACACACCAGTGTCCAGAGATCTTCCAGTGGAATCCGAGAGCATCCAAACACAGCTGCAGAGGAGCAGCACAGAGGAGCATTACACCTACACAAATGTTCCCTGGAAAATCTACCTCAGGAAGGAGGTGTGTGTCTGTATCAATGTATCTGTTGTTTATGAGTGTGCATCCCAAAATTTTGTAGATCAGCACAATTTCATCACTAATGCTCCTGTACAAATTGCTGTAGGTCTTCTATCCCAAAGACAGTTGGAACCATCCTCTAGTGCTGGACCTCATCTTCAAACAGGTGAGACAAACTCCACACAGAGCCTTCATAATATCATTTTAGGATGGTTTGATGAATAGAAAGTTCGAAAGAACAGCATTTATTTGAAATACCGTTATTTTGTAACAATGTAAAGGTCACTTTACTTACTAATCTGGCAAATACATTGCTTTTCTCTCTTCATTCATCAGTCCATAGTTTCGTCATTTATTTCTCACCTTTAAATGATGTTTTTCAGATCGTTATTGACACATTTACAGAGGCCTGTGTGCGCATTACTAAAGAGGAGAGACAGAAGATGAAATCCTTGTTTGGTGAGGAAGGAATTATTTACAGTTACATTTATATTCTATGTGGAATCATTTCTCAGGGCATGTTCAGATTGACAGTTTTTGATGACTACACTGGTCTGACTCTGTTAGTATGAAATGTGTGTTTGTTTCATAGCTCAATATGGCATCGAGCCGAACACAGATGTTCAGGATGAGAGTGTGAAGAAAGCTGTGATTGCTGCTGCCAGGGAGTCATGGGAGATTTATTTTTCTCGCCTTTTTCCTGCCTCTGTGAGTTCCTTTTCCTGGCAGACTGTTAGTATGAATGCAGTGCTGCTTTTGGCTGATATGTCACCAGTGTGTTTGTGTGTGTGTGTTTGTAGGGCAGTGTGGGAACTGGAGTGCAGGTGTTGGCAGTGTCTCATTCTGGGATCAAACTTTTAAAGACAGTGAAAAGCAGCACTGCAGCTCCAGACTACTTCCGAGTGCTCCGTCCGTACAGGTGCGTCATCCATCCAGCCATTTAACCGTCTGTCGACCTTAAATGGGACATCGGATGCAAATTCACTTTTACATGGTGTTTGGACATAAATGTTTTTGGCTGCATGGCTTCACAGACACATTCTGGGGACACCAGAGACTTATATTACATCTTGTAAAAAGGGGGCAAAATAGATCCCCGTTTAAATCTCGTAAAGATTGAGTACCAAAACTCTCGCTCTCTCCCACAGCTACACAGATATCCTGTTTGTGACCATCCCGTCTCAGAACATGCTGGAGTTTAATCTGATGAATGAGAAACTGATTCTGTTTTCGGCCAAAGCTCCTCAGATCAAACAGATGATTGATCTCTTCATCTCTCATCTTAAGAAGGTACAGAAGAGGCTTTGATTTCTCTTCTCATCATTTCTTAAAGTTGCCATGGAACTGAAGTTGCGATATTGTCTTTTCCTTCCAATTGTGATGGAAATATGAGTGAAATGGCCTCTCAGACAAGAAGAAATGTAGGACGGGACTTGATTTTGTCTATCAGGAATTGATTGGATGTTTGTAGTTTGCTCATGGTGACTTTAAGGTGCTGTTACACTGCTAAAGACGGTTTCTGTACTTCTTACTTCCTCCGACAGGATTCTGAATTTGTTGTAGCAGAGAGAAACTTCATCACAGAGGACAGAGCTCTTTTAAACTTCCATAAAGGAGATATCATTCGTCTGCAGGCCATGGATGGATTAGAGGAGGGTGAGAAATGCACTCATATACGCACATTCAAATCTACAGGTCTTTCCCACAAGCAGAGATGTCATGAAGTTTTAGACAGGGGGAAATATTTGGCACCCTACAAGATTTTCAAAAAAAAATTTCTTAAGAAATTCATATTTGTATTCAGCAAGTATGCATTAAATTGATCAAAAGTGACAGTAACGGCATTAATAATGAAAAAAGATTTATATTTCAAATGAATACTGTTCTTTTGAACTTTTCATTTATTAAAGAATCCTGAAAAAAAAAATTGTATCACAGTTTCCACAAAAATATTAAGCAGCACAACTGTTTTTAACAGTGATAATAAAGAAATGTTTCTTGAGCAGCAAATCCACACATTGATTTCTGAAGGATCATGTGACACTGAAGACTGGAGTAATGATGCTGAATATTCAGCTTTGATCACAGAAATAAATTACATTTTGAAATATATCAAAATAGAAAACAGTTATTTAAAATAGTAATAATATTTCACAATTTTACTTTTTTTTCTGTATTTATGATCAAATAAATCAGCCTTGGTGAGCACAAAATCGTACAACCCCACATTTTTGAACAGTAGACTCCAAACTTTTTTGTATACAGTGATTTGTTTAGTTTTGAGTCAGTAAAAATTAGGAAATGACTCTACAGGGAAAGATTTTTAGAAAGGAGCTCAAAATATTTGCATTCCATCACAGGAGGAGCTGCAGTTAACGTTGGGAAATGCTTGTCCTTGATACTCCAGGAAATCCATGAGGGGGGGCCAATCAGTGCATGATCATGGCTATTCTTAAATTGCTGTGCATGCATTTTACAGGAAGAACTGTGACATTTTCATGTTGTGCATGTGTGCTTGTGTTTCAGGTCAGAGTTACGGCTGTGTGGTGAAGAAAAAGGTCGTTTACCTCGAGGAGCTAAAGAGAGGCACACCAGATTTTGGTTCGACATTTTAAAATATGAAATTTTTTGATTATTTTGTTTATAGGATGCTTTAATTGTGTAACTACACTTGAAATTAGAGAAATTTTGTCACATGATGAAAATAGAAATTTTTGAAATTCCATTTATTTTTTAAGATCTTAAAAAATACAGAAATAATAAGAATGTTTTTTCAGGCTGGAGGTTTGGAGCAGTGCAGGGTCGGAGTGGAGCGTTCCCCATGGAGTGTGTGGTTCCTGTAGCTGCTCCTGATTTCCTGAGTCTCCCGGCAGAGAGAAGAGACGAGCCGAGAGATAGACAGGGCCGAGTGGCAGCATCAGGAGCTATCGCTCTCGCCGTGGCCTCCACTGCGGCTGCTCACGAACTAGATCCCTCACTAGAGGTATATGAACACTATCACTACATGTAGTATATAAAAATGCTGATGCCGATATCACTTTGACACAGTGTTTGATCGCTAATATAATGCCAGTATATTATGTCATATTATTTCATGTTGGCAAATAAGGCGACAATGAAAGTGCAGTATTACAACATTTTATGCAGCATTAAATATTTTCTGTATCTTTGAAAATAAAAAAATATGAATTTTACCACAAGGCCGTTAGTAGATATTGGAGTTGGAGTTTCACATAATATGTCTGATGATATATTATTAATAATATGTACTGGTTTTTGTGTCTGTTTTGTGATTGCTAGTCTGATGGATTCGGGGATTTTGGTGACTCTGAAGTTGAGGGGAATGTTATTTTGGACAGCCAGTACAACATGGTGGAGTTTGCCAAGAAATATTTCAGAACATCAAATGGAAACAAGAGGTAAAAGTGATGTTGTATAATACAAAAAATCCTGCTATTTATTCAAAGTCAGTCCATTGCAGTTAAACACAGGACTGAGTCAAGAAAGATGTTGTACTTTTCTTTATGTTACTAGTGATTCGTTCAGAGATAAGTCCAAAAAAGGTAAAGGAAACAAAGACCCTGCAGAGATGGTGAAATTCAGCAAGGTACTGTGTCCACTATGAATACATACATAAACATATACGTACATATACATGTGCAAATGCATATACATATACACTACAGTTCGCAAGTTTGGGGTCAGCGAGGACACATTAAATTGATCAAAAGTGATGGTAAAGACATTTATAATGTTACAAAAGATTTCTATTTCAAATAAATGCTGATCATTTGAAATTTTTTCATTAAAGAAACTTGAAAAAGAATGTATCACAGCAGTTTCCACATAAATATTAAGCAGTGACACTGTTTTCAACATTGATAATAATTAGAAATGTTTCTTAAGCACCCAATAATAATATCAGAATGATTTCTGAAGGATCATGTGACACTGAAGACTGGAGTAATGATGCTGAAAATTCAGCTTTACCTTCACAGGAATAAATGATATATTAAAATAACAAACAGTTATTTTAAATTATAATAATAATATTTTACAATATTATTGTTTTTACTGTATTTTTGATCAAATAAATGCAGGCTTGATGAGCATAGAGACTTCTTTCAAAAACATTTTAAAAATCTTACAATCCCCAAGCTTTTGAATGGTAATATACAAATACACGTACATGTACGTATAAAAATGTATATATATATATATATATATATATATATATATATATATATATATATATATATACTGTATGTACACCAAAAACACACACGCATATAAAACTGCTGATCTCTCGTTTTCTCCAGAACCCTATCCTAGAGTCCCTCATAGACTTCACTGACCCCAACATGAACCGGGTTGCTTCTGAAATTTTCCTAGGTGAGATGAGAGATAAATTACTGCCACTCAAATTTACTTTTGTTTATAATTTTTTTGAAATGCTTCATATCTCAAGATGTATTTCTGTCTGGGTTTGGTGTGTAGCCATAATGAAGTTCATGGGAGATCATCCCCTCAGGGGCCAATCAGAGCAATTTGTGGTTTGCACCTTCCTTAAGGTAAAGCACAACCTCTCATCCGTAGGACCAGCTGTACTGTTACCCATAAGGCACAAAGACCCCCAGTTGTGTTTGATATATGTTTTAGTTTTAGCTTTAATTTAATTAAAATGCATCATTTTTGTAGTTAACGGGTGAATATGGACTGATGAAGGATGAGGCATACTGTCAAGTCCTCAAACAGATTACAGCCAATACCAGCTCTAAACCGTGAGATACCTCCTTTTTTTGGCTTGTTTGATAGGAATCTGTGTGTCAGATGGTTTGTTGGTCTATATGTGAGTGTTTGGTTGTGTTGTGTCGCAGTGACAGCTGTCAGAAGGGCTGGCGCTTGCTCTACATTCTGACTGCTTTTTACCGCTGCTCTGAAGTTCTGAAACCATTCTTACTTAAGTTCCTACGAGACGTCTGCAGAAGTCCTGAAGTGCATTTTCATGGTAATTATACATCACACATGTACACTTTTAACATATGTTAGTCTCTAAATTAAAATAATATTTTTATGAACCTTGATGATCTAACATTATTTAATCTGTGATCTCCAGGAATTGCTAAAGCTTGTGAGCAGAATCTGAGAAAGACCTTTCAGTTTGGTGGCAGGAGTGTTTACCCCAGTAATATGGAGCTCAAAGCCATAATGGTCAATACCAATATTACACATAATTCATAATTTTATTGAAGAGAGACGCATTAAATTGATCAAAAGTGGCAGTAAAGACTTTTACGTTGTTACAAAAAATTATATTTCAAATAAATGTTCTTTTATCATTAATTACAGAATCCTGAAAAAAAGTTTCCACAAAAATATTCAGCAGCACAACTGTTTTCGACATTGATAATAATAAGAAATGTTTCTTGAACACCAAATCAGCACATGTTGGAGTAATGATGCTGAAAATCCAGCTTTGATCACAGGAATAAATTACATTTTAAAATATATTCAAATAGATTTAAATTGTAATAATAGTTCACAGTATTACTGTTTTTACTGTATTTTTGATCAAATAAATGCAGTCTTTTTGAGCAGAAGAGATTGCTTGTTAAAACATAAAAAACGTCTTAACATCTGTTCAGTAGTGTATGTGGTATGAATTACAATGAATGTGTTTTCAGGCTGGTCGAAGCTCAAAGCGGCAGCTGTTTCTATTTCCAGGTGGAATTGAGAGACATTTGAAGATCAAAACCTGCTCCGTATGTCTCTTTTCTTGTTTGACAGTTCATACCATTATTGCACGTGATTATATTTGTAAGTTAAGATAGATTTTGATGTGTTGCGTGTGCAGGTGGCACTGGATGTCATAGAGGAGTTGTGTTATGAGATGGCGTTACAAAGGCTGGAGGCAATGGATGAGTACACAATTTTCATAGTCACTAACAGAGGTACAGATTGATGTCCTTACACCTCTATAAGACCATGTTCAGAGTGGATACTAGCGAACTGTTCACTGAATATTGCACTCTATATACTGCATTGTCCATCCCGTGGTTTAACACATGGCACATTCTTTATTATTTCATGACCTCATTTTGCATTTTTAATTCAGCAATTGGTATATAACTATGCATACTTAATAGCATTATTAGTATGCCATTCCGAACATTTAGATTTATGCACTCATATATTTTTGATGTCACACAGGTCAGAATGTGCGACCCCTCAATAAGAGAGAGTACATATTAGACATCGCAACAGAAGCGGAGCAAATTGATACCAACTACAGCTTCTGGTTCAGACGAGTCATCTGGGCCCATCCGCTAAAGTTTGACAACGAGCTCTGTGTCACAATGCACTATAACCAGGTATGACTGTCTTATCGTATGCCATATCTGTCTTATCGTATGCCATCAATCACATGTCCTAATCAGCTGCAATGCACTAAAACATCAAACCAGCAATCCTGTCTCTTCCATGTTCATTCTGACAGTATTTGGATTTCAGGTAGCACAGAAAAATGACTGATGCTAGAAATTTCCAGGCATTGTATCTGGCCAGGACACAGTGTTAAGAAAATGTATATTAAGGTTTGTTCACGCCATGTTGGATTATCGTTATTATAAGATTCCAACTTGTAAAAAGCTTTCACGTCCTCGTAGTACTCGTAATTACAACTTGTAATCTCGGAAGCTCCGACTTGTACCACCTGACCTCTGCAGATTAATTTTGATGTTGATTGTGTTGCCAGTGAAACGCATAATTCAGAGGACATCTTGCGTTGTTGTCTTGTAATGATGGTATTTACAACATGGCGTGAATGCAGAACGACTTAAACACTACTGTTCAAAAGTCTAAGGTCAGTAAGATAAAAAAAAAAAGAATTAATTAATACTTTTACTCAGCAAGAATGTATTAAATTGATCAAAAGTGACAGTAAAAGATTTCTATTTCAAATGAATCCTGAAAAAAACAAAAAACAAACAGATTAAGTAGCACAACTGTTTTCGACATTGATAATAATAAGAAATGTTTCTTGAACACCAAATCAGCACATTAGAATGATTTCTAAAGGATCATGTGACACATGTGATTACATTTGAAAATATATTCATATTATTCATAATAGAAAATAGTTATTTTAAATTTTAATAATATTTTACTATATCACTATTTTTACTGTATTGTTATGAAATAAATGCAGCCTTGGTGAGCATAAGAAAATTCTTTCTTTAAAAAAAAAAAAAAAAAAAAAAACAACCCCAAACTTTCGAACGGTAGTGTACAAACCCGATTCCAAAAAAGTTGGGACACTGTACAAATTGTGAATAAAAAAAGAATAATTTACAAATCTCATAAACTTATATTTTATTCATAATAGAATATAGATAACATATCAAATGTTGAAAGTGAGACATTTTGAAATGTCATGCCAAATATTGGCTCATTTTGGATTTCATGAGAGCTACACATTCCAAAAAAGTTGGGACAGGTAGCAATAAGAGGCCGAAAAAGTTAAATGTACATATAAGGAACAGCTGGAGGACCAATTTGCAACTTATTAGGTCAACTGGCAACATGATTGGGTATAAAAAGAGCCTCTCAGAGTGGCAGTGTCTCTCAGAAGTCAAGATGGGCAGAGGATCACCAATCCCCCCAATGCTGCGGCGAAAAATAGTGGAGCAATATCAGAAAGGAGTTTCTCAGAGAAAAATTGCAAAGAGTTTGAAGTTATCATGATCTACAGTGCATAATATCATCCAAAGATTCAGAAAATCTGGAACAATCTCTGTGCGTAAGGGTCAAGGCTGGAAAACCATACTGGATGCCCGTGATCTTCGGGCCCTTAGACGGCACTGCATCACATACAGGAATGCTACTGTAATGGAAATCACAACATGGGCTCAGGAATACTTCCAGAAAACATTGTCGGTGAACACAATCCACCGTGCCATTCGCCGTTGCCGGCTAAAACGCTATAGGTCAAAAAAGAAGCCATATCTAAACATGATCCAGAGTGCGTGTGGCATAGGCAGCTTACACATCTGGAAAGGCACCATCAATGCTGAAAGGTATATCCAAGTTCTAGAACAACATATGCTCCCATCCAGACGTCGTCTCTTTCAGGGAAGACCTTGCATTTTCCAACATGACAATGCCAGACCACATACTGCATCAATTACAACATCATGGCTGCATAGAAGGATCTGGGTACTGAAATGGCCAGTCTGCAGTCCAGATCTTTCACCCATAGAAAACATTTGGCGCATCATAAAGAGGAAGATGCGACAAAGAAGACCTAAGACAGTTGAGAAACTAGAAGCCTGTATTAGACAAGAATGGGACAACATTCCTATTCCTAAACTTGAGCAACTTGTCTCCTCAGTCCCCAGACGTTTGCAGACTGTTATAAAAAGAAGAGGGGATGCCACACAGTGGTAAACATGGCCTTGTCCCAACTTTTTTGAGATGTGTTGATGCCATGAAATTTAAAATCAACTTATTTTTCCCTTAAAATGATACATTTTCTCAGTTTAAACATTTGATATGTCATCTATGTTGTATTCTGAATAAAATATTGAAATTTGAAACTTCCACATCATTGCATTCTGTTTTTATTCACAATTTGTACAGTGTCCCAACTTTTTTGGAATCGGGTTTGTAAATAATCAATTGCTGGAGCACATTTTATGAATAATGTTATTGAAATTTTCAATTATATCCTAATTAAAATGTACCTGCACTTATAATTTCTTCATAATTGTATGTGGTTGTGTTTGTACAGGTTCTGCCAGACTACCTGAAGGGCCTGCTGAATATCGTACCTCAGGGAAAGATCAGTGAACAGCAGTTTAACCAGTTTGCCAAACTTGCTGCTCTTCAACACAGAGCCAAAGACAGTCTCTACACACCTACTATGTATGTTTCAATTTTCAGACATCCTTCATTCTTTACCCAAATTTATTTGTATGAACAATCTTTGAACAACCTATATTTAAATCTGACTTAATTTTCACCCTATGAATAAAGTCTGGAAATCAGAATCCAAATCTGATATAGAATAATCAACGTTAATATCTGCAGTCAGAAATTTCAGTACCAACTTAAACATTTAAACAAATGTTAGAATTTGGCATGTGTAAATCTCCGCTGGCCGTACTAGAAATGCACTAATCTACACTTTGCTGGAAAAGCGTTAATAAACTCTGTATCTTGAGCTGCACAAACGCAGTCCTTTAGTCCGCCATTGTTGTTTTAGGTGTCAGGTACTCTCTCACTCAAAAATCTTTTCACATATATTCAATTTAGGCATAATGACTCGAAATGTTCTCTTTCTGTAGTCATGAGTTGACAGAGTACATCCCAGTTGAGATCTTTGGCAGACAGGTGCCTCAGCAGTGGATGCAACTGGTTGCCCAACATGTACATGCCGTCCAAAGCCTGAACCCTCACCAGGCCAGATCCCAGTTCCTGGGTATTTTATTCTCATCAGACTGAACACCCTCATTCACTTTACACCATTTTTTTTTTAAATCAGATAATACTATGATAAAAAAGCAAGTTTGCTGGATTGTGTTTGTGTGTGCACTTCAGGTTTGGTGTGTGCATTTCCCATGTTTGGATCGTCCTTCTTTTACATCCAAAGCAGCAGCAACAGCACCATCTCTGCACCATGCATCCTCGCTGTCAATCAGAATGGACTGCACTTCCTGCACAAAGACACTCATGTGCGTATTACAAACACATACAGACTTCCAAAGCTAATGTTTTCAGTTTTCCAAATTAAAGTGCCCGTATTATGTTTTTGAATATTACCTTCCATGCAGTGTCTAATATAGCTGTTTGTGAAGGTAAAAGATCTGCAAAGTTTTAAAGATCAAAGTGCATGACAAATAATGTTATTGTCTCCTAAAAGAAAGAATCGATTCTGAAGTGCCAAAACGAGAAGTCAGCAATTCCAGTCACATTTCCAGTTACATACCTACGTAACAATGTAACAAATTTGCATAAAGACAGCCTAAGGTCTTCCTTAGCTGCCCGCGAACAATGTCTGCTTTGCCCCGCCCTCAAACACTGTAGCTGTAGATGAGACCTATAACAGCGTTTTCACAATTGAGACTGTGGTGGAAATTCACCTCAGATTAAAGTCAGGCCACTCACTAGTAAAACTATCAAACCAAATTTATTTCTAGAAATAGAAATTCAGGGTAGTCTCTCTTACAACCAAAACATACATCAGAGAGCTACGAAGTGAGCTCCAAACAAAACAGAGTATTTATTCTGTCAAATCATACATATTATTTTTTCAGCAAATAAAGACTTTCGAAATTGATTGGATAAACAAATGAGTAAATTATCATAAAGCCTCCTACTTCCTTTTATCATACAAGTACATTTTCCGCTTCGTCGACATCCCATAATAATCACCAACATCCCATAATAGTTGTGCCCACCTGAAGTGTGTAAATATTTTTAACATCTTATCTAACTCCCTAAACTAACTCCCTAAACTTCTTCCCAGCTAACTGACCTTGACGGCAGAAAGAGTCAATATTCTCAAGTTGCTTCTCACAGCATTTGTAGATTAGCTTTGCGATATCAAAGAAAGATAGAAAAGCATTCGAAACAATATATCTGAGTTTTTTTACCAAATGTATGACAGGAAAGTGACCCAATACTTAGACATAAAAATAAATCTCCGTGCTCATCAATCAAAATCTAACCCTTACATGTACAGCATAGGCTCTGTTGGGCAGCGTTGTAACTCATGCAAGATTAACAAAACTGATCATGTATAAGAGGTACCATTGATTGAATACACATAGAAAATAATATTTCTCTTGCAAGAACCGTTCTCAGACTCCTTTAATTGGGACCCAGTTCTCTTCACGTTCACACTGTCCCTGTCCCTGTCCCTGAAAGAGGGCTCAGATCCTTTTTTGATCCACTTAAGTAGGAATGTGGTCTCAAACATATTGTGGTCTGTTCATACTGTTGCTTTTTGGATCTAGTCCAGTTCAGTGTTTGATTGCTGACCCTATGGCCTTCGAAATTATATCCGATTGGTTCTACTGATTCATATATTAGGCTTCTGTCACTTTAAGAACTACAGTAATGCACAGATCCAATATACTGATACGCATACACGATTTCTTTCATTCAATTAAGACAAAATCAACTGTTTATGTGAACCTTGTGTGTTTTAAACACTTTAAACGCAATAACACGCTAAAGATAACTTAATTTAGTACACGCGCTGTGACAGCTGGCTTTCTGTGCAAGGCACGCAGCTGCATCTCACAGTTTGGAAGCGGTTGAAATTACAATGAACAAGTGTATGTTGTGAACGAATAATCTGCAGAGATTTGCCTGAAGAATCAGCCATGATGAACAGTTGATTTATATGGAGGCATCTGATGGCCAAACTACACTGGATTTCGCAAATGGAAAAATCAAGTGAGCCCAGACTGATTTGTGTTCACATTGGATATTTTTAGCGAACCATAACAATTAGCTGAAAGCGAAGCGTATTCAGACCACCTCCCGAATTGGTCTCGGGTCTTTGGAGTGTTCACATACGGGCCAAAAATCACATGAACTGTGCTCAGACCCCTGAAAAGGACCTTGTGTGAAAACACCCGAAGAGTCTAAGAAACTGTTTTCAGCGCTGTGAATCCACTTTGCATGCACTTAAATTTGCACTGGAATTGATACGGAAAAACCTATGCTGTTGTTAATGTTAATGTTCATATCATGGCGTATCAAGTGCAGAAGAAGCCTCTGGAGCTGAAATTTCAAATTTGATAATAGGAGTTTAGTTTCTGACACACACTGTAATCAGCAGACCAATCACAGCAGACTGGGCCGTCAGACCAATTAGAGCAGAGTAGACTCTTGGAAAAGGAGGGGTTTAGAGAGACTGAGGGTGTGTTCACACTTGTAGTTCGGTTTGTTTGGTCTGGACCAAAAAAGAAAAAAAACACTTAATCCTGATCCGATTAGCGCTCAGATTGGCAATTTTATTACCAAACCAAAAGATACTGAACCTAAAGGCATAGGGATACCTGATTGGTCAGATTTTATGACGTATTGCCTGTCTTGAGACGAACATCCAAAACAGAGATAAATGTGCTTGTTGTGTGTGTGTAGCCTGCATATGATGGTATTTTGGCCAGCTGGGAACTCGTGAAGAGCTTATAAAATGTGTAAAGGTGTCAAAACAGCGGCAGGAATCCATCCGTCACACACAAACAATCTGCTGCGTGGAGACGCACATCTGATGCCTTTGATGGGCAAACTCACAACTATGATGAGAAAAAATGATATGTGCGAGGATTCTGTCCTTTTTAGGGTCTCGTCTTCCTGTTTTTGGTTCGTTTACATGTCTTTGGTCCGTGTTGCATTCATATATCATTCAAACCGCACCAGAGTTTGTTTGGAAGCGGACCGAGACCCATCTTTTCAGCGGTCTCGGTCCGCTTGTTTAGTGCACACCAGGGTTCGGATAGCAGTGTTCACACATGTTCAAATGAACCGCTCTAACAGAGCAATCGCACCAAGGTTCATTTTAATCGAACCAAACATGACATGTGTGAACACACCCTGAATCTTCAAACAAACCGTTTTCAGACTCTTTGAGAAATTAGGTGATGCTGCAATGTATATAATAAGAAAATTCAAGTGTTTTTTGACCTTGGATGCATGCAAACCTATTGTAGGAGACCTCCAAAACAAAATTAGGAACCTTTAAAATAGCATAATAGGAGCACTTTACATTTCTGTTGGCAGGAGGTGCAGGTGAAGTTCCAGCTGAAGCTGGTTCAGTCAGCTCACACACAGCGGCCCAGCGCTGGATCCAGTTACCCTTATGTAGACATCCTGATAGGAGACTTAACCAACCACAGAGTCACACAGTTACAGCTGGAACAGGTAACACACATTCAACACCATGAGAACCATGTATAACAAGTATGAATGAGTGGTTTATGAGCATATATGTGTTTGTAGGGTCTGGAGCTGTGTCGGGTTATCGCCATGCACATTGAGAATATGCTCTCCGTGCGAGAGAAGAGGCTGACGCTGCCACCCAGTGAAATCACCATGCTGTAACAAATCACATTTCTATGCATTCTCTATGTGTAATTTTTTATGTATTGATTATCTCATCATATCTAAACCAAACCTCTCAATGCAATGTTTGCACTAATCATGTGTATTTGTTCACATGTTATGTAAAGAAGACACACAATGAATGAAAAGCATTATTTTTGTACTGAATGTGTAATATTTATACAGATGATTATTATTTGCCTTGTTTTTGTGCATCAAAATTGTTCCTTGATACCTTAGATAAGTAATCAAGGTATAAATGTTTTTATATTAAAACTTTTAACACATGCACATATCAGTTAGAAAGAAGAGAAATGTTACTCAGGAGAACACTGCATGAATGTAATATTTTTCATTCTCATTATCTCACAAATACTGACAATGAAATGGTAGTTTTTGAAGTAGTGCAATGAGAATTTTTCAGTCAAACTTTGTATATTTAGCTGTTAACATATGGGACCTGTGGGTTGTTAAATTTGTATTTTTATAGTTTTCTTAATTAATTTATTGATTATAGGCTAAGTTTATAAATTGTCTGACTGCAATTGTCCATAACTCCCCGTATTTTGGAGAAACTGGAATATGAAGTTGACATTTGTGTGATCTATAATGATCTAATTAATGAATAAGATTAAAATACAGCAAATTGGTAACTGCATAAGCTGCCTGTTTTCATTTTTTTATTTTGTTTGCATTCTGCAAAATAAGATATCAAAATGAGACTAATAACCCCCCTTTAGGTTTGGAACATAATGGTCTTATGTACATTATGGGTTTTAACTGGCTTGCAACTTTTGCACATCAATTCTTTTGTTGCATAACCTTTTTATGACAAAAGTTCAAAATAAAAGTTCAAAATAAAAACATACCATGACTAAAGATGTATTTTATTTACATTTAAATAATCAGGGCTAGAGCTAATACAATGAAATGTAACATATATGAAAAATATATACAACATTACATATTTTACACAGTATAGACTATTAAAGGATTAGTTCACTTTCAAATTAAATTTTCCTGATAATTTACTCACCCCCATGTCATCCAAGATGTTCATTTCTTTCTTTCTTCAGTCGAAAAGAAATTAAGGTTTTTGATGAAAACATTCCAGGATTATTCTCCTTATACGGTCTTCAATGGCCTCCAAATGGTTGAAGGTCAAAATTACAGTTTCAGTGCAGCTTCACAGCGTTCTACACAATCCCAGATGAGGAATAAGGGTCGTATCTAGAGAAACCATCACTCATTTTCTAAAAAAAAAAATTACAATTTTATACATTTTAATCATAAATGCTCATCTTGAACTAGCTCTCTTCTTCTCTATTAGAATGCCAGCAGTGTAGACACTGCTAAGTGTATTACTGCTCTCCACAGGTCAAAGTTTGAACTAAATTGTCATACAATATACTAGTGCAAGTATATAACAATTAGTTCAAACTTTGACCTGAGGAGGGCAGTAATACACTTAGCAGTGTGTACTCTGCTGGAATTCTAATAGAGAAGAAGAGAGCTAGTTCAAGATGAGCATTTATTGTTAAAATGTATATAATTTTTTTTTTTTTTTTTTTGAAAATGACAGATTGTTTCTCTAGATAAGACCCTTATCCCTCGTCTGGGATCGTGTAGAACGCTTTGAAGCTGCACTGAAACTGTAATTTGGACCTTCAACTGTTTGGGGTCCATCGAAGTCCATTATAAGGAGAAAAATCCTGGAATGTTTTCATCAAAAACCTTAATTTCTTTTCAACTGAAGAAAGAAAGACATGAACATAAAAAAAGAAGCCATATCTAAATATGATCCAGAAGCGCAGGCGTTTTCTCTGGGCCAAGGCTC
Organism: Megalobrama amblycephala; assembly: GCF_018812025.1. Taxonomy (NCBI): domain Eukaryota; kingdom Metazoa; phylum Chordata; class Actinopteri; order Cypriniformes; family Xenocyprididae; genus Megalobrama; species Megalobrama amblycephala. The sequence continues at coordinate 45,987,725 of NC_063050.1, forward strand.
ATTTAAAATGGACTGTGGCAAAGTGGAAAACTGTTCTGTGGTCAGACGAATCAAAATTTGAAGTTCTTTTTGGAAAACTGGGATGCCATGTCATCTGGACTAAAGAGGACAAGGACAACCCAAGCTGTTATCAGCGCTCAGTTCAGAAGCCTGCATCTCTGATGGTATGGGGTTGCATGAGTGCGTGTGGCATGGGCAGCTTACACATCTGGAAAGGCACCATCAATGCTGAAAGGTATATCCAAGTTCTAGAACAACATATGCTCTCATCCAGACGTCGTCTCTTTCAGGGAAGACCTTGCATTTTCCAACATGACAATGCCAGACCACATACTGCATCAATTACAACATCATGGCTGCGTAGAAGAAGGATCCGGGTACTGAAATGGCCAGTCTGCAGTCCAGATCTTTCACCCATAGAAAACATTTGCCGCATCATAAAGAGGAAGATGCGACAAAGAAGACCTAAGACAGTTGAGCAACTAGAAGCCTGTATCAGACAAGAATGGGACAACATTCCTATTCCTAAACTTGAGCAACTTGTCTCCTCAGTCCCCAGACGTTTGCAGACTATTATAAAAAAGAAGAGGGGATGCCACACAGTGGTAAACATGGCCTTGTCCCAACTTTTTTGAGATGTGTTGATGCCATGAAATTTAAAATCAACATTGCATTCTGTTTTTATTCACAATTTGTACAGTGTCCCAACTTTTTTGGAATGGGGTTTGTAAATTATCAGGAAATTTTTATTTGAAAGTGAACTAATCCTTTAATATTATTATAGGTGACATTTTGGAAATTCTATTTTTGTTATAATAATAAAACAATTAAATGCAGTTCTAGTTTTATGGAACAACGTTTTGTTGTTGTTGTTGTTGTCGTTGTTTTAACTGAATATTACAAAATAATTAAAAAATGCAATAATGCTGTCAGCACATGTTCCGGGCATGTAAGAGCTATTGAGGACCCAGGTTTGAGTCTGTTCTGGGCTATGGTTCTGGGTCATCCCATTCCCACTCTCACCCGTACTTTCCTGTCTACTCTCCACGTTGCTATAAACAAAAAGATATTGTTATTAAAGTATTGCCATATTTACGAATTATTATTATTACATTGAAAACGCCTTATATAGCTGAAGGGGTTTGCTGACAGCTGATCGCGTCGCTCATTGGCTGTCACTGGACCAGACCCTCATGCATGCCTACGTGCAAGTCATGACGCGCATGCGCAGCTCTCCAAACAGTTTTGGTTACACGAGTTTACCTTCTCTCCACGGCTCTGTACAATCCTGCAGTAGCAGAATAACTGATATATCTTGGATACATTATCCCAAGCTGGTCAGCACAGCGGTTGTAGTGGCCAGAGGGCGTACGATTCAAACAACATGCCGCTGTGAACCTGTGTCCACTGGAAGCTAGTGGTGGCGCAGCTGTGCTACGTGCTAATGTTATGGGACTGAACCGCAGGAAAACGCCGCCTGTGATTGACAGCCCACTCTCTGCGTTGCGTTACACATTCAGTCGGGTTGCTCGTGGAATGGGGCAGTGGAAACTTTGGTTGGTTTAATTTGCAACAACAAGGGCAGAGGAAGCAGGCGGCAACGCTCCAGGCCTTCGGTCACGTCGCACACGACTTCAGTGACCGACACTAACATTATAACATGGGGACCTGAAGTGAATTCAGGATAAACAATATTTAGCCGCGAAATTTTGGACTTTGCTCTTGAAAATGGCCGGTTTTACGGATTTGCGGGAGAAGCTGAAGTCGATGACACCGCACAGGGACACAGTTTTCGAACACAGCAACGGCGAGAAGCGCAAATACCGCGAGTCGGATGACGATGATAGCGAGTACGAGGAGCGGCGGGACGCGGAGGCGCGCAAAGTGAAGAGCAGCATTAAGCAAGCGAGTATTTTCACGCAGGAAGAGTGCGCGCGTATCGAGGCTAAGATCGATGAGGTGGTTGCCAAGGGAGACAAGGGGCTCTACCGGGAGCACACGGTGGACCGGGCGCCCCTGCGGAACAAGTACTTCTTCGGAGAGGGCTACACGTACGGCTCGCAGCTTGAGAAGCGCGGCCCCGGGCAGGAGCGGCTGTACTCCAAAGGCGAGGTGGACGAGATCCCGGACTGGGTGCACGAGCTGGTCATCGATCGCCTCGTGACGCACGGCGTCATACCGGAGGGCTTCGTTAATAGCGCCGTGATCAATGACTACCAGCCCGGGGGCTGCATCGTGTCCCACGTGGACCCCATTCACATCTTCGAGCGGCCGATTGTGTCCGTGTCGTTCTTCAGCGATAGCGCGCTCTGCTTCGGCTGCAAGTTCCAGTTCAAGCCCATCCGCGTGTCCGAGCCCGTGCTCTACCTGCCTGTGCGGCGCGGCAGCGTCACCGTCCTCAGGTCGGTACTAGTTCTACTTTTGTGTTATTTGTGTACCTTGATTTATACTATGGTAGTATATATTGCTATATTCATATACCATGGTGTTAACATGGTACTTGAAAGGATAAAACTCAGAAAGTACCATTGTACTGACATGTTTATAGCAAAATATTTAGTTCTTGCTCATGTTCGCTGTTTTTATTTTTTTATTATAGTGGCTACGCAGCCGACGACATCACGCATTGCATCCGCCCACAGGACATCAAGGAGAGGAGAGCTGTCATCATTCTGAGAAAGTGAGTTGCTGCTCTGCTTTTGAGTCACAGTTGTTCTTGGAAGATCTTGAAGCATGTGTGGGGGTGTATAATTTGTTTTGATGTGTTTCATTGTAGAACAAGGCCGGATGCCCCTCGCTTAGACTCCGATTCACGGAGCCCATCCATCCACTCTTCTGAGAGAAGACACATACTCAAAGCCAAACGCTCACACCGCAAAGCTGACCCAGATGCTGCACACAGGTACTTGCAAAAGTTGCAAAGTTTCCATGCTACATGTACTTACTACTTAGTAAAAACAGTAAATTAAAGGGTTAGTTCACCCAAAAATGAAAATAATGTCATTTATTACTCACCCTCATGCCGTTCCACACCCATAAGACCTTCTTTAATCTTCAGAACACAAATTAAGATATTTTAGTTGAAATCCGATGGCTCCGTGAGCCTTCATAGGGAGCAGTGACATTTCCTCTCTCAAGATCCATAAAGGTACTAAAACATATTTAAATCAGTTCATGTGAGTACAGTGGTTCAATATTAATATTATAAAGCGAAGAGAATATTTTTGGTGCGGCAAAACAAAAACAAAATAATGACTTATAAAGTGATGGCCGATTTCAAAACACTGCTTCAGGAAGCATCGGAGCGCTATGAATGAGTGTGTCGAATCTGCTGTTTGGAGCACCAAAGTCACGTGATTTCAGCAGTTTGGCTGTGTGACACGATCTGAATCATGATTCGATACACTGAATCATAATGCTCCGATGCGTCATGAAGCAGTGTTTTGAAATCGGCCATCACTATAGAAGTCGTTATTTTGGTTTTTTGGCGCTCCAAAAATATTCTCTTCGCTTTATAATATTAATATTGAACCACTGTACTCACATGAACTGATTTAAATATGTTTTTAGTACCTTTATGGATCTTGAGAGAGGAAATGTCATTGCTCCCTATGGAGGCCTCACTGAGCCATCGGATTTCAACAAAAAAATCTTAATTTGTGTTCTGAAGATTAATGAAGGTCTTACGGCTGTAAATGACAGAATTTTCATTTTTGGGTGAACTAACCCTTTAAGCTTAATTACGTGCAACTAAACTTAAATCAAACCCTAATCCCAGAGTAAGTGCATGATGTTAATTAATATTACTCATTACTTAAATGTATAATTACACTGTATCAAGGACACCTTAAAATAGTTTAATCCCTCTAAAATTTAAGTAAAACTCATCCCACTTCATTTGTGCTGTAGACATGATGCATACCTAAAATTGTGGCTTGCTAAAGGATTAGTTCACTTCTGAATGAAATTTTCCTGATAATTTACTCACCCCCATGTCATCCAAGATGTCCATGTCTTTCTTTCTTCAGTCGAAAAGAAATTAAGGTTTTTGATGAAAACATTCCAGGATTATTCTCCTTATAGTAGACTTCAATGGACACCAAACAGTTGAAGGTCAAAATTACAGTTTCAGTGCAGCTTCAAAGGGCTTTAAATGATACCAGACAAGGAATAAGGGTCTTATCTAGCGAAACCATCTGTCATTTTCTACAAAAATGTAAATTTATATGCTTTATAAACACAAATGATCGCCTTGCAAGTGCTTCCGCTTCCCGTATTCTTTAAAAAGATTAAGCTGTATGTCCTACGGCTTCCCTATTCTACTTACGGAAAAAATGGAACTAGCGCCGCATTAGTTCCGTAAGTAGAGTAGAATTTTAATTAATCAGCATCGTAAACCCCTTTTTTTATAATAAAAGTTTTTTATTTTCATTAAAAAATATATATAGATGTACATTTTACATTTCACTATACTTCATATTATATTACCTTTGCATCATATTACAAAACACTAGTTAACACTGCTGTGAGGGTGTTTCTAATGCAGCAGCTGTGGGAGTGACGGAAAAAATGACATCTTTCTCTCTTCTGACTGCTGTTATCAATCAGTCAAATGAAAGTTGTGAAAACACTATTGCTGAATTTTTTCTTTTGCTGTTTGAGCAAATGGGGACACCAAAATATATATTTAATGTAGTCTCTCATTCACCACTATAAAAGTTTACCCAACTATGACAACTTCTGCTTCTGAGAAACATGGAAATGTGAAAAGGATCAATTAGAATGATTTCTGAAGGATCATGTGACACTGACGACTGGAGAAATTATGCTGAAATTCACAGGAATAAAGTACAATTTAAAACGGGTATTTTAAATTGTAATGATATTCCACAATTTTGCTGTTTCTGGTCAAATAAATGCAGCCTTGATGAGCAGAAGAAATGTCTTTAAATATTTTAACGACCCCATACTTTTGAATGATAGTGTAGAAGAGAGATAAGGATGTAGGCTTTTTCTGCAGTGTGACTAGTAGAATTTTGCTTTTGCAAGATGCAGTATAAAGTCCGAAAACTATGGAACCTTGTTTCTGCCACTGAATAAAAAAAAAAGATAATTGACCCTTCCCAAAGACCCGCCCCCCTTAGTTACTGTTGCTTTGTCCGCCAAGCCGTGGCGCCGTCACGCCACACGCAGTGAAAAATACATCGCGGAGCAAAGAGGGTACGGACAACACACCGACAGACAAGACAAAGCAGGTTACTTATGATATTAAACAAAGTCCCAGCTTTCAAACTGTGTAGTTTAAGAAATTCAAACAATAAAAACCGTTTTGTGGCTCTTTAATGTGTCGTGACCATGGTCGTGACAGATCGCTGTAGCGCCTCAGCTCAAGAGGCTCATAAACCGATCATCTGTTCCTACTAGTTCATTTATAGCATCAAATAAACATGAATGAACATGAGAATGAATGTTGTTTCAAACGTGGAAAGATGTCAATATACACAATTTTTCAAGTTTAACTCCACCCAGGTTAATCTTCTAACTCCTGACTGCTTTGTCGGACAAAATGGCGGATTCGGCGTTCTGATTGGTTAGATCGCTTGTCAATCAAACTCCCGGCGAAGGGTCAATTGTGACTTTTTTTCTTGTTTCTCGTCTTTTTTTTTTATTATAAAGTCAGAATTGAATGATATGAAGTCACAATTCTGAGAAAAAAAGACTATTACATGCAATTGCAAGGTTATTGCAAGGTTATTTTGAGTTATAAAGTCAGAATTGTTTGATATAAACTCGCAATTCTGAGAAAAAAGTTATCTTTTTCTCCTTAGAATTGGACTTTATAACTCGCAATTGTGAGTTTATTGCAACATTTGCAAGTTATAAAGTCAGAATTGAGAAACTCGCAATTCTGGGAAAAAAAGTCGACTTTTTCCCTTCAGAATTGGACTTTATAACTCGCAGTTGTGATTTTATTGCGACATTTGCGAGTTAAAGTCGGAATTGCGTGACATGAAGTCGCAATTCTGAGGAAAAAAGACTTTATAACACACAATTGCAAGTTTATTGTGAGTTATAAAGTCAGAATTGTTTGATATAAACTTGCAATTCTGAGGAAAAAAGTAATCTTTTCCCCTTAGAATTGGACTTTATAACTCGCAATTGTGAGTTTATTGTGACATTTGCGAGTTATAAAGTCAGAATTGCATGATATGGGCTGCGATCCAGTTCGGTTTTAGACACGCACTCGCGAACTTCCCTAAACACTTCCCCTCGGGGGAATCCCTGCCGCCATTTTGAAGTGCGTTCCACTTCGTGAAGTGGACGAGGGAAGTTTATATGGACAGACCCTCGCTCCCTTGATTTTGACCGAGGGAGCGAGTCTACTTCATAAGTACACTTCAGGCAGCTCCATAACCCACAATGCAACACAATTGTGACATCACCGCATATCGCGTTTAATTTACCCCACCACAAACAACTCTATGATATATTAATTATTTTTTAAACATTTAAAACACGCATATATACATATAGAATGCTGTATTAAACAATTTTGTAAGGGGAAAAAATAAATAATAAATCAGCTCCATTGCGGATTCCAAGTGATCAAGGGCTTAGGACGTTCCAGTTCAGCCCATACAAAGGTTCCGCCAGAAGTGGGCACTCGTGCAACGTAAGCAATGACGTACATCCGAGTCAACGAGACCGAGTGAAGTTAGCGAGGGAAGGGCATTTAAAAACCGAACTGGAACGCAGCCTAGAAGTCGCAATTCTGAGGAAAAAAGACTTTATAACACACAATTGCAAGGTTATTGTGAGTTATAAAGTCAGAATTGTTTGATATAAACTCGCAATTCTGAGAAAAAAGTCATCTTTTTTCCCCTTAGAATTGGACTTTATAACTCGCAATTGTGAGTTTATTGCGACATTTGCGAGTTATAAAGTCAGAATTGCATGATATGAAGTCGCAATTCTGAGGAAAAAAGACTTTATAACACACAATTGCAAGTTTATTGCAATTGTATAAAGTCAGAATTGCGAAGCTCGCAATTCTGGGAAAAAAGTCGTCTTTTTCCCCTCAGAATTGGACTTTATGACTCGCAATTGTGAGTTTATTGCAACATTTGCAAGTTATAAAGTCAGAATTGAGAAGCTCGCAATTCTGGGAAAAAAGTCGACTTTTTCCCTTCAGAATTTGACTTTATAACTCGCAGTTGTGATTTTATTGCGACATTTGCGAGTTCTAAAGTCAGAATTGCGTGATATGAAGTTCTGAGGAAAAAAGACTTTATAACACACAATTGCAAGTTTATTGTGAGTTATAAAGTCAGAATTGTTTGATATAAACTTGCAATTCTGAGGAAAAAAGTCATCTCCCCCCCCCAGAATTGGGCTTTATAACTTGCATTTGCGAGTTTATTGTGACATTTGCGAGTTATAAAGTCAGAATTGAGAAACTCGCAGTTCTGAGAAAAAAAGTCGTCTTTTTTTCCCCCCAATTGGACTTTACAACTCGCAGTTGCGAGAAAAGAAGTCAGTTGCTCACAATTGCGAGAAAAAAGTCAAAATTGTGAGGGGAAAAAAAAAGTCAGAATTGCGAGATGTAAACTTGCAATTGTGAGGGGACAAAAGTCAGAATTAAGATGATAAAGTCGCAAATGTCTTTTAAATTGTTTTGTTCCGTGCCGGAAACAAGCTTCCATTAAAAAAAAAATTGCATTAAAATTGCTTAGTGCAATTTAGGAGTAGATACATTTCTGTCATTATTTACTCTCCCTCATGTCATTCCAAACCTTTATGCTTGGGTCACTATGAACTGTCATTGTTAAAAATAGCTGCTTGAAGGTTCCTTTTGTGTTCTGTGGAAAAAAGTAACAGCATACAGGTTTGGAATGACATGAGGGTGAATAAACGATGACAGAATTTCCATTTCTGCTTGAACTGATCCTTCAAGACTAAAAAAATTGTCACATTCCACACATGCATTTTGCTTAAATCATTTTGCTCTTGTCCTCCCTCAGGCCTCGTATTTTAGAGATGGACAAAGAGCTGCAGAGGCGTTCCCTCTCCTCCCGACAGAGACGTCACGGCGACAGCAGTTCAGAGAACTCCTGGAGGAGAGCTGAAGATAGAGAGCCGGGCTCCCGCTACACACACGACCACGCGCCCACGCGACGAGTCAAAATGAGACGTCACTGAGACGTAATCAGAACTCACTGCTTATCTCCTCCGAAGCCTTTTCGTTTGCTCAAGGAGATGGAAAGCGAACAGAGTGACTCAGTAGAAGAGATGCTTCTGGAGTGGGTGGCCTCAAGGACGTTTGACGGTGGCTGCTTTACTTATTAAAAGGCTTGATCTATCTATTCAGACATATCAAAAATGATACTTTAAGATCCACTATATTTTGTTCTGTGTGATTTAAAGGAAATGTATGGAATAAAAAGACATCTAAACTGACTAGTGGAATTCGATCATAATTCACCAGTTCATGTGCCAGTGTTATGCATATATAGCTCATTCATATAACAATATCAAATAC